>NW_027551558.1:9886662-9894572 GCF_008692635.1 Crocuta crocuta | reverse complement strand
AATTACTAGGTTTTAGACCAAAAAAAAAAAAAAAATAGTAGTTACATATAGTAAAGGAATCACAATTTATTTTGATTCTCTAACCAAAGGTGCTCTGCATGTATCTGTTGTTGGTAATTGCAGACGTCTGACCCAGGAAAACTGCCTGCTCACTCCCATTTAGGGGTCTGATGATTCTGGATCTCTTTTATCTTGGCCTCTTGCTTTTTCTCATTATTCCCTTCCGTGTTTAACTTTCACTTAACACTCCCGGTTGGCAGGCGAGAAAGAGAAGAGAAAGTTGAAACTTGTTGCGTAGGAAGTCATCTGTAGCTCTGGTGAAGGATACGATAGGGAAAGAAAGCAAACTAATCATTAAAATAGACTTTCAAAGTTCTCAGTGCGTTTATCCATGCTTGCGTTGCTCCGCCCACCTCCCCCGTTCGATTCCGATAAGGGGACTGAAGGGTTTCTCTGACACGCGTCGTTCTCCTTGGCACTAGCTAAGGTCAGAGGCTCTGTCTCTTTGCTGCAGGTTTGTACTCCTCACAGAGTGTTGTTGATGTCCTCACTGAGTATGAATCCGCAACATGCTTACATGAACTGCACACAAATGCATGCGCGTACACACACGCACACACACACGCACACGGTCATGAGTCTGCTGGGTCTGTGGCCTTCATTCTAGATAGAGGCTACCTAGAGATACAGCAGGATTTGTCTTTCCCCGCTCAGTCCTAACATGTAATGTCACATAAGAGTGAGGTAGGACGCACCTGCGTTGGTGCCTCTGTTCCTGACATCTCCGTGGAGAACTGCTAAAAATAAAATCTAAACAGTTTACGAACATCACTACCCTGTGTTTGCAAAGGCAGGCATCCTGTTCTGATACACCCAACACACAAGCCAGTTTGGACTGTGAGACAGCTGATTTTTCCCTCTTCGGTGAGACTTTGACTTTGAAAAGGTACATTGTTTTCATATGAGACGGCTGACACAGAGCACAGAGCAAGTCGTTTGCCTTTCTTTGCTAAAATCAGTTTACAGGTTTTCTGTAGCTGGTAAGCTCTTGGATCAAATAACCAGGCCCTGAGTAGTCCCCTTTGCTTGGAGTTGTGCAGGGAACCCAGAGCACAGGTTGGGATTGAGGCCGTCGGTTTCTTACCAGTTGCCGTGTCCTCCCACACCAGCGTGGTTTTCTGCAGAGACCAGAGCTGCATGCTGCAGGTGTCGGTTTTCTTCGAGGGGAATATTTTGAGGAAACCTAACAGGGAGGAACTGAGCATTTAGGAAAAATATATTTTCACAGCAGGATATTGCTTTTTCTCTTTTCTGGTTTAGGTTTTTCATTTGTTACAAGCCTTCTCAGACTCCAAATACAGACTGAATACATACTTTCAGCAGGAGCTGGCTGACGTTGCTGTTTGTACCAGAGCCAAACTCTGGCTGGCCGAGAGGTATGTTAAAACCCCACATGAGCGGCGAGTTATCAGGGGTTAGGAATACATTGGAGAATTGCTGTTTCTAGTTGTGGGAGTTTTCAAAGTCATTGGCATGCGTTTTATAAACTTATTGGAGTATTTATCTTTTTAGAACTTCGGGTTGTGGTAAAGCAAGAAAAATATTTTCCTGACAATTTTTCTGAAACTGCTGTATGGCCGGGGGGCATATAATATGGCTTTTTATCTGTCCACCAATCAGCTTGTTTCAATTCATAGCTGCCATGTACCCAGCCCTGTGTCAGACATAACGAAAGGCGGTAACTGACTGAACCATGTGGTACAAACTCTTAGGTGCTGTGACCATTCGTTAAAGATTGGGTAACACTTAATAGGCACAGAGAGACCAACAGCCTGTGAATAAGAAAAAGACGTGGAAGTTGCCCTTTGTAAGGGAGGTAGTAGAATAGCTTGAATTCTGAAGACTCGAGGCAAAGGAGTGGGGATACATTTATTCTTTCACCCTGGCCATTGTTAGTTTATTGTAGAACCTAGAACCTTTACTATGCGGAAGGTGGAACAAAGAGAATTTCTCATTTAATAGTCAGGGAGTCCTCTCTACAACACTGTATTCACATCTGTGTCTGCAAGGCTCTGATGTTGGTAGGACAGTGTTACTGCAAGGGCCCCCAGTGTGTCCTCCGTAAGCTCCAGTGGGTCCAGGAGAGGCCTGCCTGCTGCCCCATTCCACGCTGGAGTGTCTTGTGTTTGGTGAGGAATCGGTGTATTGGCTGTCTAACATAGAAACCTTTTTTGTTTTTCAAAAACGTACTTCTCTTCACTTTTGTTGGCTCCGCACCTCTCAAAGGCAGGAAGCAAGCAGTATGAGACCCAAATGTCAGTGTAATCCAACAAAGTCTTGTTGAACACAGGCCACACTGTGGCCTTCGTGTTAGGAGACGGAACGGATGCAGATATAGACCTAGCTCTGACTTCGAGGAACTCACATCCAGGAGGTGAGAAAGGCAATAATTTGCACCCCATAGGACAAGGGTAGTAAGAAATGTACGTAATAAGCACAGGAGCAGCCCAGAGGAGGGACGGGGAAGGGCTTTCAAGAGATGAGTAGAATTTCAGCAAGTGGCCAGGGCAGGGAGGGCATCTGGGCTCAGGTAATGTCAGAGTCAAAAACATGGCAGCATGAAATGGCATGGTGAGTGTGGAGCACTATAAAGGTAGTTCTTCTGGAACCTAGTAGAAGGTACATGATACTGCAGAAATTCGTGGAGGCCACTCAGCAGGAGCCCCTAAAGGAAACCTTTAGGTGAAAGGGAGCCACTGAAGAATTTCTCAGCGTGTGGATATGTGAGTCTCCACGTCCATCTAAGCACCGATAGCCATGGACAGGGATATTAATGGGGAAGTTCTCTCACGTCTGAAATGGCAATAAAGTGATGGTAAACTCTGGTGCTTCAAGTGCTATAAAAGAGTTTCTGCTCCCTTAGCCTGCTACCCCTTCATGAGTCTCATGAAAATTCATCATCTGCCGGCTTCCCGAACCCATGCCTTCCTTCTTGGGTGGGGAGGAGGAGATGGCGTAACAGGCCGGCATCCGGATGGACCTTCGTGCTGTACAGTCAGTGCCTGAAGATGCGTGNCACACACACACACACACACACACACACACACACACACACTTTCTCTGATTTTTCTCCATGACTTTCCAGCCCTGGAAAACAAAGGCATGAATCACTGCGTGTCCACCTTCCTTGCCGAGAGTCCAGGAAAGCCGTTTTTACGTTTCCAGTACAGTCAACTCTTTATTATCCAAGTGTGAACTTCATACTTTATGGGTGGTCTGTAGGCGGTTCCTAACACCAGGCTTCCTCTTTCTCCCCACATACTTTTACCTTATTAATCGGGATGTGTCCAGAGCCTGAAACAAAGTTTGGGAGGAAAGCACACTGCCGGAGCTCAAGCTGCTCCAACGCTGTGTATCTGTTTTTCTGTGTAATCCACATCAGTGACATGATAACCGTGAGGTTCCCGAATCAGAAAGTGTAGAATTGAATGTAAGTGATGAAGCTTCAGCCTGTCCCTGAGGTGCTTTGAGAGTGTTGCCTTGGGAAGGTGTGTGTCTAATACCTCTGTGCTCACGTGAGCCCATTCTGGGTCCTAATGGGCCATTCTCAAAGCCAACCCCTGTGTTCATGTGTTCACGTTATCACCTGCCTTTCCCATGAAAGACACTGCAATGTGGAGTATTCCCAGTTCTACTGCTGAAGAGGCTCTTTATGTCCCTAGCAATTTACATATGAAAGAGGAATAAATGTTCCTTTGTGAGTACTAAGGATTTTCTGTATCTTTTGAGTCTAAGCAATGAAACATTAGCGTTATTGCAAAAAAAAAAGCGTTTAATTTTAGCACCGATACCTCTTTTCTTCTACCGTTTATTTGATATTGACCTGAGTTCATTCAGTCCAATAAGTACATAAACATTAGTGAGGGTGTCATTTATTTGTCCTTTTATTCCCGAAGAAGGTTTAAAAAAATATGTTCTTCAGAGCCATTGGATAACCAATTCGGTTTTTAAAATTTCGACCCTGAAATTGAGGGCACATAAAATAAAGGCTTTTGTCATATATTTATGTTTTGACTTTGCAAGATTAATTGGGATTTATATGAGGTGGTTAAGCAATAGCCATGGAGTTGTGGGGGAATTTTGGGTGATGAACGGCCAGCTGGCAACATGGCCCGAGGAGAGGCCTGGGGTTCTGCTCTTACAGGCCGCCTTTCATTCCAAGATGTCAAAGCCTTTATGGAAATCAGCTCATTAATCCTTCAAGTTCCTTCCTTCCCCTTTTTCCTCCATTCCTCCCTCCTCAGTCCAGGCCAGTGTCCCTCATGTTGAGAAGGCAGGTTACCGGCCACTGAAGGAGAACGAAGCCGACCTAGGCCAGAAGCAGGGTGTGCCTTGGGGGGGTCCGTGGCAGGCATCAGCAGGTCCCCATGTGGCCCCGTCTGCCGCCCAGGTTAATGACAGATTCTAGATCTGCTGCCCCAGCTGGATCAGAGGCCCTGCCTAAATAGGAAGGACTTTTTGAAAGCCCTGTCAAATAGGGCTAATAGGTGAAAAGACTTACTATTTTGCTTGAGAGTTGAAATTATTATTATTTAGGGCTTAAAATTTTTCAGAAATCAATTTGGTTATAAAAGGAAGAAGTGTGTGTGTGTGTGTGTGTGTGTGTGTTTTCCTTTACATGTGTTTTCCTTTAGATAAATGTGGTAAACTGAATGAACCATCAGACTAACTAAATGCAGTGGATGATGGGATGACCAGGAAGGAAAATGTGTCCTCCTAAATTTTTATCACCTTGATTTTCTTGGTTGTCAGTGTA
The DNA here is from genome assembly GCF_008692635.1 of Crocuta crocuta. Classification (NCBI taxonomy): domain Eukaryota; kingdom Metazoa; phylum Chordata; class Mammalia; order Carnivora; family Hyaenidae; genus Crocuta; species Crocuta crocuta. Next base: position 9,889,756 of record NW_027551558.1, on the reverse strand, counting down.
GCATATGCTTATCATAGAAAAATGGGCAAAGGCGAAATTCGAAAAAGAAGAGAATGTAAGTCTGCTTTTACCAACATCCAGGTGGAAACCACTATTATTAGTTCACAGTTTTATGTATATACTTCATCTTTTCTCCTATGCCTTTTTTTTTAAACATAGTTGAGGTTTTGCTGTATATATAAGTTAGAGCTTACTTTTTTCACCTACCAATATCGTGACAGTATTTGCTATTATTATTAAAAACTTTTGATGGTGCAGCCAAGAAGGAAAATAGTATGGCGTTTCCTCAAAAAGTTAAAAAGAGCATTACCGTATGATCTAGCAATTCCACTTCTAGGTATATACCCAAATGAATTGAAAGCAGAGTCTTGACAAAATATTTGTACATTCATATTAATAGCTGCATTATACACAATAGCTAAAATGTAGAAGTAACGTAAGTGTCCATTGATGGATGAATGGGTAAACAATGTGATATATATGGACAACATAATATTATTCGCCTTAAAAAGGAAGGAAATCCTGACACGTGCTACAACATAGATGAACCTGGGGGATGTAATGCTAAGTGAAATAAGCCAGACACAAAAAGACAAATGGCATTATGACTGCACTTACGTGAAATAGCTAGAATAGTCACACTCATGGATTCACAGTCGAGTGGTGGTTGCTAGGGGCGGGGGAGGGGCAAGGAGGAGACAGTGTTTAACGGGTATAGAGTTGTAGTTTTACAAGATGGAAAGGGTTCTGGAGTTTGTGACTCTTGATATTGGCATTTATTAAGTACCCAGATTGGCTGATGGTGAGTTTTTACTTCAAGCAGTAGTTCTTACTGCTGATGGCTGCATATTAGAATCATCTGGAGAGGTTTTAAAACTTGATACCAGGTTCCCCCTCCAAAATTTCTGATTTTTTTTTTTTTTTTTGGTTGGGGGTGTGACCCAAGAACTGGTAGTTTTAAAACTCTCCAGGAGAAACTAAAATGCAGTCAGACTGAGAGCTACTGATGTGTTCTGACGCACTCCTGTGTCTCCCACCTCCTTGAGAAAGAAGATGAAGGATGAGCATCGAGCGAAATAGCAGTTATGTTAGAGGGCTCTTGTATTTTTCTTCTAAGTTTCATTCAAGCAAGGTATTAAGTTGTGTCAAGCGCCCTCAGAAGTGCCATTTAAGCCTGATACTCTGGTGTGGTCTGCTGTCCTAGAAGCTTATGGCTCATTTTTGAGTTTTGAGGTAAAGCTTGAATAGACTCTATACCTGTATCACTTTTTTCAATAAATATTTATTGAGCCCTGCCGTATGCCAGGCTGTATTAAATACTGCAACTATTGGGGCGCCTGGGTGGCTCAGTCAGTTAAATGCCAACTTTGGCTCAGGTCATGATATCGTGGGACCGTGAGTTTGAGCCCCACTTCAGGCTCTGTGCCAACAGCTCAGAGCCTGGAGCCTGCTTCGGATTCTGTGTCTCCCTCTCTCTCTGTCTGCTCCTACCTTACTCTCTCTCTTTCTCTCAAAAAATAAATAAACATTAAAAAAATTAAAAAATAAATACTGCAACTATCTATTAAAACCAAACTTCAGTGTAGAGAGCAGCAAAACAGAGTCTTGTCCAATAGAATCCTAGACCTGAAACTTTAGAACTGGAGGGAATCATGAAGTTCATTGCAGTCCACTCCCATCCCCATGCACATGGGAAAGTATAGCTCAGAGAGGTTGGGAGATCTGTTTGTTTTCACACAGCTGGCCCTGGCAGGGGTGAGATTCTATCTGATAACAGTTAACACTTGTTGAGGACTTAGTTCCCCTTTCCCTCTGGAGCTCTTTCTACTGGGCCCCATTCTCTCCATCTGTCCAGTTTTTTTACGCCAGGCTTTGAGCGGTGCCAGATTAAGCGTCATCTAGAACGGTGTTTCTCTGACCTTAATGTACACGCGAATCACCGGGGGACCTCCTTAAAAATGAAGACTCTCCTTCAGTGGGTCTGGGATGGTGCCTGAGAGCTTGCATTTCTGACAAGCCCTCGTGCAATTCTGATGCTGTTGATTCTGGAACACAGCGCATATTTTGAGGGCCAAGGGTCACTGTGATCATCCAATCCATGCCTCTTTGAAGTACTCCCACCTTCACACCCTCATTCTCAAGAGCTGGGGCTGTAGGGACACAGGAGAGGTGTCAGCCCAGGATTCTTTCCTCGTCCACCTGGGATGACCTGCCCGGAGGGGCTGCATGGCTCCAGCACTTTCTATGAGAAATCCACACTCCCTCTCCAGGCAGCCACCCCAGTGGCCTCAGTGCTTAGGGTAGGGCCAGTGCTTGTTGGCATGCAGGGAGTATCATCATCATGAAAATAACAGTCTGATGATCTGGTGAGAAAAACAGGCTCTCAGGAATACAAGAAGAGGTCCCAAGGTTACTAGGAAAACAGCCTTGGGTGATACATTTTTTTTTTTTTATATTTTTATTTATTTCTAGGGGAGAGAGAGAGAGACAGCGTGAGCAGGGGAGGGTCAGAGAGAGAGGGAGTCACAGACTGAAACAGGCTCCAGGCTCTGAGCTGGCAGTCAGCACAGAGCCCGACGCGGGGCTCGAACCCACGAACCGCGAGATCATGACCTAAGCGAAAGTCGGACGCTTAACCGACTAAGCCACCCAGGCGCCCCTGGGTGATACATTTTTGAGTAAAGCAGTCCTGATGAGAAGAAACGGGTGGAGGGCACTATGTTTGTTGAAGACCACTCTTCGCGCTAGACCTAATGATTTGCTACAGCACGTCAGTTCTTTTTTGCAAAAAGTATTAGTTATATGATCCCTCCACCTCCCCATACAGCTTCCCCATCGGCGCTCCTGACACCCCTGTTCACTCCTGCCTGTGCTCCTCTTCCTCCCCAGTGCTCACCTCCAGCCACTTCTGCATCTCCTTCCCCGTCTACCCCCTTGTCCCTCTCATCTGTTCTCCCCATTTTCTCTCTTGGTTTCAGGGCCCAACTAAGCAGAGTGGTGAGCTCCTGGAAGGCCTTGGATTTAAATGCAAGGAAAATCTGCTCATAGAGACGCAGCTAAGATGGTCTTGTGTGTAGCAATCCAGGTCTGCCCC
>NW_027551558.1:9878345-9886645 GCF_008692635.1 Crocuta crocuta | reverse complement strand
CCCCCGGGGGGGGGGGGGGCAGGGGGGAGGGTCTGTGGCCAGCTGCAGAAGTTCTGGTTTGGGATTCTGTTTTGCTTTACAGCTGAAGACAGCCTTTAATTTCTCGCCACCAAATTTATTCACCCAAGAGACTATACTTCCCAGGCAGGAATACTGGGATTTAGGTCTGATTTGGTGTTCCCACTGTTCCTTAGCCCTTCCCAAATCCCCCGTGCCTCCTGGAGCAGCCCCCTCCCTAAGGAAGAGGTCCTTCTTTTGCAACTGGTTGAAAGAAAGAGAGGCCTCAGCCCTTTGCCACAGCTGCAGGTTGCTGCCTCACTCCCATGCCGTTGAAATGAATCCAGTCAGGAAGGACTGTAAAAATATTCTGATGCTCATGTGGCATTTTAAGGCTATCATTTGTGGTCCCTGCCAAAACTTTAAGGGAAGCAAGTCCTAACAGAGATGGGTTGGTTACATAGCAAGTTTCCAGGCATTGCTGGGGGGTTGGGGTTTGCTTTTTTGGTCTGTTTCTTCTTCCCTCTTTTTTTCTTTTCTTTTTTTTTTTTTTTTCAAAATAAAAGTTTTCCCAGCAACCCCATCCCTGCTTCTTTTTTAAAACTGTTTTTCTTTCAACCCCCAGATTTTATAGGGGGCGGAGATTCCCATCAGGACCACTCTGAGCCCTCCGGCTCAGCCTAGTTGAGCCTCACGCGTATTTGAACGAGGAGTGAGATGAAGTTGGTGCGTCTCAGACCCAAGCTTGTTGAGATTTGTTTGCTTCTCTTTCAGACTTCTCAGAAATGTTGAAGGTCAAGCTATCTCGGGATGGGATCCTGTTTGTATTTTTTGAAAACTGAGAGAACCATTAAGTTAGCACATTTCAACCCAGACCAGTGGACGGGATGCAAAACATTTTCCTCATTCGATACTCCTTTTAAAACCAGGTCACATTTTGAAGGAATAAGGTGTTTGTGAGGAAGCGAAGCTTGAGGATATAGGAGGTATTTCGTGTTGACAGTCTGAGCTCATGGAAACTAGGAAGGTAAAAGTAGTCACAGGAGACCAATATATTAAACTGAGCCTTTGAGCAGGGTGCCCCAGATTAGAGCTTCTTCGTATTGCAGCGAGAAATAAAAATAGGTCTTCCGTGCAGCGACATATCAAGAATTCCACTGCCAACTGCTGATGCTTTCTACTTTTTAAATATAGAAATCTGCAAACCCAACCTGGAAATGGCAATTCGTTCGATAAAGGACTCAGAAATATCAGTCTTGCTCCACTTGTAGCTGTTGGCTTATAGAGGTATTGCTGTTAGAAGGTTTGGGCAATGTTGTCATTGCCCAGCGTGCAAAGGAGTGCAGCCTTTAAGTGTCCTCAACACATTTTCATAATATTATGTAAAACACTAACATAGTGGGTTCTTTTTTCCCCGGTAGCATGTAACATGTTCCATCTTTTGGATCAGTCAACACGTGGAACCCTTCCGAACAAATTCCAGCCAGTTCAGATTCACAGACAGTACAGAGCCATGCAGTAGGCACAGTGGGGGACATAGAGATGAATGATATTGTCCCTGTTTCAGAAACCACGTAAAGAAAACAGGTGTGGGTTGAATTAACTGTAAATAAGTAAGAATCTGGTGGATTCTGGATTGAGGTCAGAGCGTGCGACAGGAGCCAGTTTGTGGGGTCGAGGTGCCAAGGAAGTCTTCTAGGAGGAGGGAAAAGTCTTTAAAGGCTGGCTGAGATCAAATTATTAGATAAGGTTAATTTTCTTCATTTGGAGAATTGAGTGAGGTTAGGCTGATAGGGAGCCTGTGTTGCTAAATAAATTGTGAAGGTCTCATTGCCCAAGTACAAAGGAAGGAATCGTAGCACGGTGCTCAGCATTGTGGGAACCACTTTAGGCATATATAATGGAGTCTCTGTTGTCAGAGTTTAGTGATGGTTCAGTCTGGTTGAAAAGAGAGCTTATCCATGTGAAACAACCAACAGTGACGTGCATAAAAAAGTTCTACTTCTATAGTGCATATAATAAGTACACGAGTTCGGAAAAGAATGTGGACTGGAATAGTCAGGGAAGGCTTTGCTTTTTAGGGGAGTTGAGTATTTGAGATGGGTCTGGGAGCATTAGTGTGATTTGGAAAAACTAAAAGTGGTCAGAAGAGAGCACATCCAGATTGTGGATGGCGTGTGTGAGGGCACACCATAGAGAGTGCGTGTGATGTATTGTGTGCCAGGGAGGGATAGAGCTGAAGAAGACACGGTGTGTTTTGGAGAGCAGTGCAAGATTTGATAAGAGGCCAGTTGTAGCAGGCCTTAAATGTCAGCCAGAGGAATTTGGATTTGATCCAAGAGTTAAGAGGAAAGTCAGTAAGCAGGCTTACACTGGTAAATAGGCTGCTGTTTCCGTGCACACGAGATACACCGAGGAGGGTATTAAATCCTTCCAGCCTCTCCCAGCGATCAACAAAATTCCCAGCCTGCCCTGGTGGTTAGCAGCACAGGCTCCCTGGTAGCCATCTCCCAGCTTTCCATCTGTCACCTGGAAGGCCCCGTTGCCTGCCTGGGCAGCTGGTGACGGGAAGAGAAATGCTTCTTGTGCACTTCTAGACTGCATGGCTACTGCCTTCTCACCATTGCCAAGAGGACCATCAAGCCACAGAATTTATAGCGGGGGGGGAATTTAGAGATCATCTAGTCCAGTGGAGTCCTTTCTTCAAGCACTCTAGAAGCTTGAGTGGAAGTTCAAGATGTTGAAGATGGTGGAGAGGACACATGTGGGGCAAGCAGGGGTGGGGGTCTGGAGGCCCATCCACTTGGCCCCTCAGCCACTGGGGGCCCCAACAGGGACTAAGAGGAGCATCCTGACTTCCTGTTCCCAAATAGGAATCTTATCCGAACCAATATTTGTAGATGAGAAATTAGGCACAAGAGGGCAAGTGACTTCCTACTTGACAGATGTGGCCGGCTCCGGAGGTGGCCCATGTTGGGCTATAACTAGCAAATTTGTTTTTTGCCTCATGATCCACTTCCTTCTTCTGCTGTGACCTGATCATCCTCATAGCATATCCTGCAACCCTGTGCCCTTGGGCTGCCCGACACCCTCTCTCAGGAGCTGCCCTCCTTGGATGGGGACCCATGTTCTAGACCTTTTGCCATCAAGCATTCGCTATTGAATGTAGACTGGTCTTACATGAACAGACCGAAGGAGCAGCTCCAAGGGGAACCCTTCAGAGCCTCACTGTCCTTCGTGTCCCCTGCTTGTGATCCCCAGGCTTCCTTAGCGACAGGATTGGCCTGCACACCTCTTGAAATAACAGTCTCCCAAGCGATGTTGGGAACTCGTTCCAGGGCTCCCTGCCTGAGCCGAAAGCCCCTGTGTTTCTGGGTGACCCACAGGGAGGGTCACGTTGAGAGGGACTTGGGGACTGGAAAGGCCTCTAACCTGTGCGTACGCACCTTGCTGACGTTGAGGAGAGGCAGAGTACACTCAAGGTTAGCAGGTCTGGGTTCCGGGCCCTGTTCTGTTCTAAACCAGCCACATGGGGCCAACCATTTCTTTGGGACTCCATTTTTATCTGTAAAGGGGGAAGCTGTAACACGACGGTGGGGAATTGATGCAGGCAAGGAAGGATGTAGTGAGTTAATGGGTGCAAAAGTACAGAAGAGCTGAGCAAATAGAGGAAATATCTGTTGTCAGATAATTAAGAATTAAGTCTTTAAGAACGTCATCAGTCAGGTTGAGAATAGGCCTTCTGTTGGCCCTCACAGTACAGCTGTGCCTGGAGCCTCGCTTTTTACCAGACGGGCTACAGGACACAACGCCACAGCATGTGGCCACAAACCAAAATACTCTCATTGTTTGCCACCGCGTCTCACTTTCCATCTGATTGTGTTTGGGACACACAGATACAATTTGTCTAGAAAACCTTGATTCTATTCTTGGTTTTTGCCCTAATCTTGAGCAGGTCACTTGAGCTATACGAGCTACTTTGTTGGGAATAATAATGCCTATTTTTCTTCCCTCTTAAGAATTTCATAAAGATAAAGTAGGAATATTTTTTTGAAGACAAAACTTTGAATAAAAGGCAATTGATATTATGATTATCACTATTACTATTCTTGCCGGGGATCATTTCCAAGTGTGGGCTTTGCCAAGTGCACATTAACACAGTTCTGTTGACTGTGCTGTTAGAAATTCTCACCTTGTGATCTACATACAGACTTCTCATGCAGCTTCTAGAAGTTTTCGTTCACCTTACTTATCTTTTTTTATAATCCTGGGGAGAAAGTAGGGTTTGAAAAGAAAGGGGACTTCTGTTAGCATTTTATATAATAACTGAAGCTATATATCCTCCAAGCCCCAAACTGTACAATAAAAGTTTTCTTGGATACTACTTTTCTCCCATAATTCCTAGCACATAGCTTATTAAGTTATTAACCAGCAATTTCTCTGGCAGCATATTAAACTTTACTTTTAAACAAGTCACAGAGGGGGGGAAACATGCATCTCTCATAAAAGGAATAAAAAACATTCACCCTCTAAAACGATTTCCCCAGGCTTTGAACAAATCCCAAGCCCCACACAAGGTCTCTTTTTCCTCATTCTCTGCACATAACTTGAGTGTTAGTACATTAATGAGAAAAAGATGCCTAATAGAAAGATGGAAAAATATGAGGGCCCCTGGGGGGTGTGGGAGGCTCCCTGGGGGTCCTCTGAAAAGGCAGGTGAGCCTTAATGGAGGGAAAAGGCAAAGCCTTGGCCTTGAGGTTGCAGGCTTCCTCTGGAGCAGCGGTTTTGCCGGGGAAGCAGAGGCGGCTGTGGCCTGGGCCCTGACCTCCGCGGTGCCCTGGTGCCTTCGACAGACTGCCTGCGCCTTGTGGAGTGCCTGCCCAGAGCCCTGGGAAAGTGGTAGGGGCCCCGTTTTCCCAGATTCCATTCCCCGGAATGAAGGCTGCTTTTCCGCAGGGAAGCTCCGTGTGCTGGGCAGCGCAGTGCGGGGAGCTGGGGCTCACGGCCCCTGGGCTCTTGCTTTGGGTACAGCAGCTCCGTCACCTCCCCGAACGTTGGTCAGCCACCAGAGCAGGGCATGAAGATGGCTGTACTTTAAAAGGAGAAGTCAAATAGGAGGGCTACAGGGCAGCCTCTACGGGTGGGTGCGAGTATAAATACTCGCAAAGCTCCCGACCCAGGAAGCCTGGATGGAGGCTGCAGCCGACCCTAAAAATGCAGCTCAGCCATCACACCCCCTCGGGGGAGGGCAAGGTAACCAGGCAGCCCTGGGTAGCCGGCCTGATCCTGCGTGCAGCTGCCAGCTGGCCCTGCATGCAGATCTGAAGTCTGGATGTTACGGTGGGGGAAAATAACTTGTTTAAAAATATATATTCTGCAATTCGTGACCGTTTGGTATCTTGGTTTAAACAAATCCCCTATTGTTCCGCCAAGAGCGCCCTGTGATGGTTGCTTGGCGGGCAACTGTGGTAAAAATGGAAATCAGCAGGGAGAGAGGGGTTCTTTTTTATTTAATTTACACTTCCACACTTATATGACTTAATGTGACCCGCATCAAAGAAGTTACCTCCTGGCTCCTAACCCATAACAGCTCTTCCTTTTGTATCCCAGTGTAAGGAGAGGCAACCCTGGTCTGTGGGCAGCTACCAGTGCAGCGATGTGAACTGCCTAGGATTGCAAAGATGGCCATTGGGATCTCTGGGAGACCAAAGGATGGTCAGCCATTCAGATTGTTCCCGAACACTGTTTTCTGATGGTTAATTAGGGAAGGTTTTCTTGGAGAACAGGCTTTGAAGTGAACTTTCAATGAAGGACATGGTGTGGCTGGACCTGTGTCGAATGGGATCGTAGCAGGAAANACTCGTTATTCTTCTCTCGCCCCTCCCCCCACTTCTCACCTGCCTTCTCTCCCCTTGCTCCCCACCTACTTTTTCTGGTTTTCTTCTTTCCAGCCTATTTTGGGCCTGGTGGTGGCCTCTGGGATATTGCTTGATTAACTCCACAGCTGGCTCCATGGTAAGAGGCTGCTAGTGGTTGAGAGCAGAAGCGGTCTGAGGAATGAGGCTGTGTAGGGGCCAGGATTAGAGCCCGCAATGGGTTGCAATGAGCCCCTACTAGGACTCGAGCTCGAGAGTCACTCTAAGCCCTCAAGCTTGTCCACTGCACCTGTTTGATATTCTGGCCTTCATTTGGCCCTGCGTGTGGCAAGCATGTTCTCCCCATTGTATCTGCTCCGGTGAGCTCTCCTGCCTGGCTTCCTTCTTCTCCTTCCCGAGCCAAATCCTTCCGTGTCTCTAGACCCCCTCCTCCATGACATTCCCTCTGATTGTTTTTTTATTCCTTTTGTTTTTCTCCATATACACCCTCACACACACACACACACACACACAACACACACACACACACACCAAGGCCATCAGCTCTGTAAGACCAGAACTTTCTCCTCTCCGTCCCTTTCTGTCGTCCCAAGTAGGATATCCCCTGTGGTGCTCAGTAAATGTTTCTAGATTAATAAGGTTAAGCCATGAGTCTGACTTGGCTTCTGGGCGAGTAGTTCCCTGGGGATTAGAGTGACCTCAGACCCTGACTCTGCTGAACTCCAGATACAGTCATTTGACTTAGAGACCTTAACAGACATTAGCAGTCTAGAGCCACAACAGCTGTTTCCAGCCCTCGGAAGATGGCAGTGAATGCTTCTGGGAGAGCGTAGTATGGCCAGAATGAACTGTCTGTCCCTTCTAGGGAGCCCACCAAAGCTTCACACTAGAGAGTGGGGATCTTAGCCCTTTGGTATGGATTGGACTGGGGGTGGGGGGGGGTCCCACTGGTGGCTTCAACCCTTTGGAGCTTTTGAGTTTTTAAAGGTCACTCCTAAGCTCTCCCATTGGGTGTTTCACTCCTCCTCTATGATTTCCTGTTGTCCTTCCCCTCCCCTCTGCTTTTCTTCTTATTCCCCAAACATGTCTTGTGCCCCATTCATTGGACATGCTGCTTCTGCTGGCATCACTCTGCCCATGTTCTGTATCCCAGACGCCTCATTCTCCAGCTCTTTGCCAGGTCACTCCCTGACTCACCCAGGAGGACTAGGCAGGTCCCTCTTCAACCAACCTTAGTTTGTACATTGTCAAACGCCTCTTTTGGGCCACCCCTCATACTCTAATATGATTGGTTGCGTGTTCCTCCCTCTAAACTAATGGCTTTCAAGATTCTTTGACAGCCACTCGAAACAAATAATTTTACATATGACCTAATGTGTATGTATGCTGTGTCTATGTATGTGTATATGTATACCCACATGATTTCTTGCACAGTTTGAGATTGTGATAATACTTATATAAGACATGGACAGTCTGTAAAAATAAAAATGCAACAGAGGGGAAATTTATTTAAGTTGTAGCATATTTAATTTCAGGAATGTTTGCTCCCAGCATATCCACCGTCACTTTGGATCCCAAACATAACCCTGTTGATACCATTCAGCATAACGCAAGGTGGCTTCTCACCTGGAAAAGAAAAAAGGAGAACAAATCAATCGATGTTTTTATTTAAAATAATTGCATTTCATAAATTAATTGCCTCTAACACCAAAGATAATTTATTCAAAACTGATCCTGGGCAAGGGCTATATAGAAACACATGAAGGAAAGAGTGCACTTCGATGAACTCTGATTATATTTCCCTCCTCCCTTCCCCTCCCTGCCTCCTTCCCTTCTTCTTTTCCTCCCTCTCTGTCCCTCTCTTCCTCCTCCTCTCCCTCCCTCCTTTGTGGCCCCAAATCCTCTGTGTTTCCCCTCCCTTCCTTTCTCTCTGTTATGCTGGTCACCACTCACTAGTTGATTTCATAATCAACAAAATGGGTCATAACCTACAATTTAAAAAACACTATTCAGGACTCTAAGTTCCTTGAGGGCAGTGACTATGTCACCGAATCGTTTTATCTTCATATTTCCAAACCCTGGCACTATCCCTAGCTCTCAGTAGCCTCTCGGTAAATGGTTTCTGAATGAATGGGCCTCAGTTAAGAAGCTCTGCAGCCACCGGGATTCCGGAAGGGACGGGAGAGGTGAATAATTTATCACAGACTTCCCAGGAGCTCCTGCTGTCCTCCAGACACTGGGGCCATTGTGGACGTGTCTGGGGAGCCCCACTCTCGCTGCCCTGCCTTCTGCCTCCTCCCAGTTTCCAGGAGAGAGGGCAGGAGGTTTAATGAAGTGCAGAGATTTCCCAAGGCGGAAATGGATCAATCAGGTTCTCAGGTGGTTATTTGTCAAGGGACAAATGTTTAAAAAAAAAAAAAAAAAAAA
>NW_027551558.1:9792928-9878336 GCF_008692635.1 Crocuta crocuta | reverse complement strand
ACACAGTGAGATTCCTAACAAGCCCTTTGTTCGGTTTATATATGTGAACTTGGCCCTCCGGGTACCCGGTCTTGCTACTCCTTCTACAGCCTCTGTTCTGCCGTCTTTCAGCCCATCTGTTAGACTCTGCCCACTTCTGACTTTTTTTTTTTTTTTTTTTTTTGGAACACTCTAAATCTCTATTATACCATACCCCATGCCAGGATTTTTCCATTTGGGGGTAGAAAAAATCCCCAAGCCCACCAAAACCCTGTGGGTTGGTTTCCTGTCCAGCTGGCTTGCTGTTCCCTGGGATTTTATTCCCATCATCAAAGTGGCTTCACAGGCCGAGAACAAACCTCTGGCTCACCCTGAACTCACAGTGTACCATTTCCAAGTCCGAACAAACACCAAGTAGGAGTGAGAGAAAGAGAAAGAGAACACAGTTATTTTCCTGACCTAGAAGCCAGTTCAGAGCGAGGCCCGACTCTGACTCCAGACAGGGATATTATGTGGCTGTGACTGTAGCTGAGGCTGTGGCCGTGGCCATCCTTGAGGGTGGAGCCATGAACCGTGGCCTCTAAGCAGAATTTCTCCCTGAATCTGTCTCAGAGGAAAAACCAAAGATGGACTCCTTTGTGGCCCCCGACCCTCTGTTTCCTGGAATCAAAAGCAGCAGCATTTGGGGGAGCCTCCCACAATCTTGTTGACTGCATCAGGCTTGGCCCAGAGCCTCTCCATTATGGGCGCAGAGTGGTCCCCAAAGCGTCCCAGGAGGCCAGCAAGGTTGACAACCTGTGCCAGTTCCAAAAAAGATGCAGAGCACTTCAGCCAGGTGGGGGGCTCTAAAGACTGCCAACCTTTCCTCTCCTCATTTCGAAATTTTAAAAAATACATTAACTTAGCTAAAAATCTCATGGAAACTAGGCTCCTCATCAGAGTTGAAAATCAACCCAGCTTCCCAGAAACTTCTCTTCATGGTTCTGTATGGCTCCACCAGCAGAAAAACATCCCCAGGGTGAAAAGCTCCGCCAGGGTGAGAAGCTAAGACCCTGAGGCCCCAGCGGGAACAGGCAGCTCATTTTTATATGAGGAAGCACCCAGTTGGGATGCAGTATCCCGTGTCCTGAAAGCCTGGCCTGCCTTATTCCTGTTCCTACTTTTCAGCACATTCTCTAATCTCCCCACCCTGATCTCCGCAGGTCAGTGGACAAGCCAGACTAATTCCTTCCCACGTCTGTGGCCGCCTCGTAGAATGCCCTTCCTTGTCAACTCTGTCTAGCTAAATTCTTCCCATCTTTCACAGCCCGGTTGGAATTACATCTTCATAAACCTTTTACATTTCTCCAGTCCACCTTGATGTTCTTTCTCTTCACTCCTTACACCCTGTCCCAGAGTCTGCCCTTATTTTTGCCTCCATAACTGGACAGAATTCTCTGAGGTCAGAAGTCATCTCATGTACTTAGCTCATTCCCAGCACTTAGCTCAGAGTAGGTGCTCAGGGGATTCCCTCTGCTACCTGCAGGCCGCTTACTCAGCCCCATGCTCCCTCCCTATATGATGATCCATTAGCCCCCAGCATTGGCTCTTCTCACTTTCTTTTTTTTCTTTCTTGAAAGTTCTACCCGTTAAACAGTGGAAACCCTAGAATTGCAAATTATATCATCAAAGACGTTTTCATAAGCTGGGCTTTTCACAGAGAGTAGAAGAATAAAGACAGGAAATTATAAGTGAGAGAACTGGGGAAAATGAGATAGAAACAAAAGATAGGGGCAGGATTAGGGAGAAAAATTCCAAATAGATGAAAGTTTTAAGCAACAACAACAAAAAAATGGAACTGTAAAGAACTATAAGAAAATGTAGGTGGGGCGCCTGGGTGGCTCAGTCAGTTAAGCGTCCAACTTTGGCTCAGGTCATGATCTCACCGTTTATGGGTTCGAGCCCCACATCGGGCTCTGTGCTGACAGCTAGCTCAGAGCCTGGAGCCTGCTTCCGATTCTTTGTCTCCCTCGCTCTCTGCCCCTCCTCTACTCATGCTCTGTCTCTGTCTCTCTGTCTCTCTCTCTGTCTCTCTCTTTCTCTCTCAAAAATAAATATACATTAAAAAAATTTTTTAATGTGGGAAAATTCCATATATATATATCTGGAATATATATATATAATCTATATATCTGGAATGTATATATATAATCTTGAAGGATTAGACTTTGTAAGCATGATGTAAAACTGTAAAACCCAGGAGACACAAATAAAAATACTAATATATTTGGCTGCATAGAATTAAACATTTTCCAATTGCAAAGTTGAAAGACAAATGATAAACTGTGAAAACATTTGTAACACATGTGACAAAGAGTAGATTTCCCTAATATACAGAGAGCTCCTACAAACCATAAGGAAAAGACCCACAACATAATGGACAGGGGAATTGAAATCATTGCACAGAAAAGGAAATTCAAGTATCTCTTTTAAAGAGCATATGAGATGATGATCAATCCCACTTACAAGGAAATAATTGCAACTTCAAACGGTGAGATCTTGTTTTTCACCCAGGCAAAAGTAAAAAAGTTTAATAGTGCCCTGTGTTGGTCAGGTTGTGGGAGACTGGAATTCTTACATGCTGTTGGGGAAAGTATAAATTGGTATAATCTTTTTGGAAAGCATCTTGTCAAAATCAGTCAAAATTTTAAATGTGCAAATACCTTGATTCATCCATTCAGCTTCTAGGAATTTATCCCCTGAGTACTCATTTATATTCACAAAATTGATATATAGATAGATATAGATAGATAGATATAGATAGATAGATAGATAGATAGATAGATAGATAGATAGATTCTTTATTGTTTTTAGCAAAGTATCTTTAAACCATCTGCGTTATTCCAAAAGGGAATTGGTACCTCTGTGACGGAGAGCAGTCTACAACCATTTAAAATATAAGGCAACTCTCTGGTTTTAATGGAATGATATCGAAAATATAAAAGTGGGAAAAAGTAATGCCTAGAACTTAGTATATAGTAAACCACTATTTCTGTAAAAATAAACAAGTGGGTAACTATAGATAGATGCTTATAAATGAACAGAATGTGCCTGCAAGGACGTACTAAAAAGTACTAATAGTGGTTGCCTCCGGGGAACAAAATATGAGTAGAGGGGGGCGGTTGGAAAAGAATTTTCACTGCTTGGCCTTTCGTGCTGAATTATTTTTATGCCATGTGCACATGTTAACTATTTTTTAAAGCTAATTAAAAAAAATAGCTTGGTGCAGGTATGAAATTCGGCCAAATGTGAGGTATGGATATAAGCCAGGAGCTATGGTGGGGTAGGAGCCAGAGCAAGCAGATACTCTAGAAGAAGCAAGTCAGTAGCACAGAAATGAGGTGGATCAGCAACAGAGAGACCTTGACACAAGACGGTTTTGTTCTAAATCAGCAGTATCTGACTTGCTTGCCATGCTAGAGCAACGCGAGCCCTAGAATAAGGGCAGTTCAGGACAGAGTAGGGAGACGGTAAACCTGTGAAAATGCAGGGAATGCGAAGGATGGGTGTAGGCGTCAAGTATACGGGATTTCACCAGCCAGCACCCCAGTGTCGTTCCCTAATCTTAGGTTGGAAGCAGAACAGGGCAGGGAATGGGCACCGGTGGGAGCGTGTGCCCCAGCCAGGTGGCGAGATGGGCTTTCCGACTCCTGTGCCACCTCGGAAGCTCACAGTGACTCACCGTGCGGTGAATAGGGTTCCCGCTGTACAGGTCAGGAATGTGGTTCAGGTCACAGGAGTAAGCAGCAAGCCAGGATTCAAACCCAGATCTGTCCCTACAGCTTTTACCACTTATGCTGAACTATTGGTGCACCAAGGAGGTTGGGGCCCTTTTCCTGGTCAGTCTGAGCTGAGGCTCAGAGCCAGGGGACCTTCAGCACTGTTCTCAAAAGAAAGCCTTCATTTTTCCTTTTTTTTTTTTTTACCCAGACCCCTCAATCCAGCCCACTTACTTTTTCCAGCATGTGATTCAAAGAGTAAAGTGAACTCCATTTACTGAAAGAAGAAAAAATTCCATTTATTGGGAAAGGAATGTCTGTCGCAGTGTTTGTTAGCCCTTCCGTGTGTTTGTTTTTCAGCTGGTTATTTTAAGTCCATAGGTATGGTTTGTCCTATGTGATTGTAGTTCTCCGTCTCCAAAATGCTAAGTCAGTGATACTCGTAACCACTGATTTCCCCTCCCCAGATCTGTCCACTTAAGAGGAAAATAATAGAATATAATTCCCTCTGCCAACCTCCTTGTTTTCAAATAGCCTAGGATAGGGTATTGGTTTTTGTTTGTTTTCGGTTTGCTTTATTTGGAACCGGAGCATGAGAGTTTTATCTGTTCCGTACGTGTGTATCCCCATCCGCCACCATATGCTCTAGGATTTCATTTCCTCACTTGACTTGCTGACTGACGTGTTTTTGCCATTGGTGATTATCTGTCTTTTTTAGCATTCGCCGTAACTCCCTAAGCCTCACGATATGCCTGTTACAAAATACCTGCTTCTCTTCCGTGACCCAGGCCTCAGAGAGAGAAAATATCAATTTACCTTCTGTTCTTTACCTTTCTAGGCAAAATCCATGTTTGGTGACCAGAGCTGTCTATATTGATATTCTCTTCCTGTTGACTCACTGCCTTGACAAACCCACGACAGGCAACCAGCCAGGTATGATTCATAGTTACATCATATTTTGGAATGATTACGGATCTTTGAAATACAGGTGAGGTTTCGAGTTCTACCACACACTCCCCCAGCCTCTACTTTGGTAAAACTAACCACACATTACAATTAAGCGTAGGGTCCTAGGCTCCCTCAAAGAAGCTTCTCAAGGAAACTTGTGCTTGCTTAGTTGGGAGTTTGCTATTTATTTTCGATCTGATTACTCAGGAAAGAGTTTGGACTCTACTCAGATGCTCTCTGTATTTCAGAGACCTTGGCTTTTTCCCCCTCTTCCATGCATTTTCGTTGAAAGTGCATCATTTTCAATAACCAAGAGTCCATTCTGCTCCATTCCGTGGACCTCACAGAGCGGGACTCATTTGATCCCGGGGCCTCCACACCTGAGACTGTGTCTCAACTCTCCCCTTCGCTGCCTTAGAGCTCTGCCTTGAGGTATGTTCCTTGGTCAAGTACGTTTCCTGGTATGGGGCCCCAGATCCATATTACAGTTGTTCTATTTTAATCTTGATTCACAGAGTGGTTTTCTTAAAATGGAGAAGGGCAACTCCAAATTTAAAAAAAATTTTTTTGATGTGTTTATATAAGAGGCTGCAGGAAGTGCCGTACATGAGTTCCAGGCCACAGACTGAAACTGATTTTCATCAACACAAACTGGAATGCAGGGTAATGAGCCTGCAACTGGTTAAAATCAGCCTCTTCTAATTGATTAGGCCTGTCTAAAAGAGGCTACAATTACAAAGTCGCATTCTGAGTACAAGCAGGCCAGGCTTTTCCTCTGTTACATTTAGTCTGTCAATGATTTGTTGTCTTCAGCAAATACATTCAGGCTGTCAGAGTCCAGCTCTGTCCATATGGAACCCTGTTCCCAAATTCAAACCAATTTAAAGTGCTTTGAGGGGGAGGTGCGAAACCACCTCACCCGGATCGATGTGTATTAGCCCACAAAGCCCCTGTGGCCATGCAGAGGTAAGAACCTGCCTGGACTTGCATCAGCTCCACATCCCTGCATAGCGGGAGCTGCCGTATCCATCTGGTAGGATAGAATCATATAGTTTTATAGTTGTAAAGCAGGCCTACTTTATGCCTCTGGTCCCAGCATGATTATTAATGGTGCTCCCCTTTCCTCTTGCAAGTGGCCAGGTTTGCACAATAAATTATAGATCACCTTCGCTGTGGGGGATCCCAGGGTTGCGCCACCATATTTTACACTTGAACTAGGGTGAAGAGATTATAAGTCCGGTGTTACCAAGTACATTGTTTTGGGTTTCCTCGATTTTTGTATTTCAGTTCCAAATTCCATATAGCTATTTGATACTTCTTTGCTTAGTGGTTAAAGGACTTTGGCCGTGAAAGAGTTGCTCACGACTAACAAGTCCAGTCGTTACATTGGTTGACTATAATCATCAGTACATTTGAACCAAATTTTTCTCGATGTAT
Organism: Crocuta crocuta; assembly: GCF_008692635.1. Lineage (NCBI taxonomy): Eukaryota > Metazoa > Chordata > Mammalia > Carnivora > Hyaenidae > Crocuta > Crocuta crocuta. Next base: position 9,872,214 of record NW_027551558.1, on the reverse strand, counting down.
TAGTACCTTTATTCCTCATCTGGAGGGGTTGGCCGCTGAATGCTGTGGAATTCCCTTCTCTGTTCCCCAGTCGCCCACCCTTTGATGGCAGGGCTCCTCCGTGAAGACAACATTGGCCTTTTTTGAACCGTCCTTTTCTCTAAAGTCTTGCAGTATTTAGAATTTGTACCCCAGTTAAATGTGGTCACAAGCTGTGGTTTAACAGTATTGTACTTGGATCAATGCAGCATCCCTCTGCAGGCCAGTACTTTGCAGAGTAAGATACATGGGGGTGGGTACTCTTGCTCTTACCCTGTTCTGACAACCATCCCCCTAACTATTTTATCCTGGACTGTCCAGTATGGCAGTCACTAGCCAGGACTCCTGAGCACTTGCGATGCGGCCGATCCAAACTGGAATGTTTTGTAAGAATAAAATACACACCACATTTCAAAGAGTTAGTATGAAAAAAAGAATGTAGATTTTCTCGTTAATTTTTTATATTGATTACATGTTGGAATGATAATATTTTTGATATATTGGGTTAAATAGAATGTATTATTAAGATTAATTGCACCTGTTTCTTTTTACTTTAAAAAATGTGGCTACTGGAACATAAACCTTGTATATATGGCTCATATTATATTCCCAACAGACAAGCAAGGATTTTATCCAGTCCTTTGGTGTTTATCCACATAAGCCACAGATGTGTGTGCATATCTGTGTCTATCTGTATGAATGGATGTAACCATACAGTACATCCACACAAACAGTGGTAACAAATTTTCCTTCTTTGAGGAGGGAACTAGATTTTTAGAACTAACCAAAGGTCAGATGTGATGGCAGTTAAAGTGGATGGCACTGTTGAGGATGGAAACAAACTGTGAGCTTAAAGTAATGAAATCTACTCTTATGTGTTCCATAAACTGTTTCCAAGGGCAGTTTGAGCAACAGCTGAATATATCGCCAAACAAGGTGGTCACTTATTTGGATGTGGAGACTACAACCTGATGTTGAAATACTGTCATGACATTATAGTGTTACCTTACGAGTACCTTGAAAGAACAGAACATGTCATAGATTCTTTGTCTAAAGAATCTAATGCACACATCAATCCGATGTAAATTTATTTTCTGATGCAAATCGTATGTTTATAGCATGTGTGTGTCTGTAAATGTGTGCATATCTACCTCCATTATTAGCTCACAAAGCTGAGAGTAAGGAGTCTGTCATTTAGGCTCTGAAGCCATCTGCCTGGATTTGAATCCTAGGTCTACCGTTTACCAGTTTTGTGACCTCAGGCAAGTCACCAAACCTCTCTGAGACCATTTTTCTCCATTGTAATCGGGGCGATAACAGGATCTGTATGTTAGACTCGTTGTCAACTAATATATGTAAATTCCTACGTGTAGGATGTGCTTTGCATCACACAGAATAAATGCTCAATAAATATTAGCTACTGCTAATATTATTATCATTATCACTAGCTGAAAACATGCATCTAATCCAGTTTCGTGCAGCCTTCACATTCACAACTCTCCTCTTATTTAAATATGTTTGGGGAAGAAGAAAATGGGCTGCTTTCCTAGGAGAATACTGAAGCATGGCGTACCTGGTACAGAATGTTAGGAAATCCACTTGATTAAGGATGTTCCTGCCCCTCCGACTGATTGAAAATAAGGGTCATTTTTTGTTGTTGTTCATTTATTTTTTTAGTCATCAGAAATGACCTGCTGGCGTCAGACTTGTTGAGCACCTATAGCTAGAGATATACATACATGTGATTTGGGCTTGTACGTAGGCACAATAGGGTTTGCAGGTATTACAAAGGAAGTATGTTGGGGATACATTGGAAGCACCAAAGAATGGAAAGCCATTTCTTTTTTTATTATTATTTTCAGTTTATTTATTTTGAGAGAGAAAGCATGCATGTACAAGTGGGGGTCACAAGAGACAGAGGGAGAGAGATTCCCAGGCAGGCTCCATGCTGACAGCACAGAGCCTGACATGGGGCTCGATCCCATGAACTGTGAGATCATGACCTGAGCAGAAGTCAGGGGTCAGGCGCTCAACCAACTGAGCCACCCAGGAACCCCTGGAAGGTCATTTCTTCTTGGGAAGGCAAGGAGGCTTCATAGAAGAGGAAGTGATTGAGCAGAATTTTGAGGGTGAGTAGAGATTCAATACATGGTCAAGGTCAAGGTGACATTATAGACAGAGGGAGGACCATTGCCAGAGCCACAGAGGCACACGTCAGCACAGCCTTCAAAGAGCTAGGACAACGACCAGAGTATCAGTTCGAGACCAGGCAGGTGTTACTGGAAGGGAGGCTGCAGTGGCAGGAACTCAATCAGGAAGGACCTCGTAGGCCAGTCTGAGAAGCTTGGACTTGACCCTGGAGACAAAGGAGATTATTGAAGGATGTAGGACAGAGAGTGGCATCGTGTGGTCTCCTAGGACAAGGTGACATTTCCTTCTGTGCCCTCATCCTCACAGAATGCTTAGGACCCTTATGAACTAAGTTCCTGTTGTCACTGAAAATGAATGTAACTGAAAATCCATTCATGGAATGTCAGGGGGATTTGTCCAGACATTGTGATCATCAGCATTGGGGGTGTAGGAGGCGGGAGTGGGGGCCCGAGAACCAGACTGCAGTTAAAGGCAGCACAGTGCTTAAAAATACTTGTCTTAGAGTGGTGCCATCATGGGTGTTTCTTTCTCTTATTTTCCACTTTATGAATCTTACACGCCATAATTCTGTTTTATCCCTATGGGTACACGTACCTGTATTTCAGCAGTAAATGAATCAAACTGTGAATCTTGAAGGCGCTTAATTATTCCGGAAGAAATGAAGTAGTATCAGTTTCAGGGAAACTTCTGTTGGTTGGAAGAGGGTCTGTCCATCTCCTCTCAAAACACTATTCTGTACGTGACCTTGGAAAGCTATTTCTATCTCCAAAGTGTCTCAGAACCACATTGAGGGGCCAGGGCATAAACAATGAGAAAAACAGTGAGGGGGGAAGGCAGAGAAGACGATTAGAAAAGCTTAAGATAATGATGTGTTTTGTGTGATTCAGACTTTTATCTTCATGCTTCCCCAGCCTTTGAGGTTTCCTCAGCCATTAACTAGGTTTTAAAAATTCCAGATCTGGGGGTTTTGTTTTGAGTTCTAAAGCGATTTAAACCCACAAGGACTCTCTGTCCCCTGTATTCTTTTTCCTCTTCTGAATCCAGCTGTCATCATTTGTATGCATCAGTTTCCTGCTAGAAAGAAAATTATAGTCTCCAGTTGGAGCTGGGGGATGAGGAAGAAGAAGGCTCGTTGCCACAAGCACTTCGGGGTTGCCTTGCAGGCCCAGGCAGGGACGGGAGACAGACAGCTTTCATTCTCACTGGAAACCCGCCTTCAGTTTTTCCTTCCCAGGCTGGACATTTTCCGGCCTACTCCACAGCATGTACGTGATCTCAAAAGGCCGTTTCCCTACCCCTGCAGTGTATATAGAATACCCAGCACACCCTGGTTCTCAGGAAGCACTTTCAATACCCTCTTCATTGTAGGGATCGTAATCATTTTGACCAACAGTCGTTGAGGGCCTACATCCATGCCCAAGCAGCGCGTCAAGCATTTTGTGAGCATTAGAAGGGAGGTCCTAGCCGTCCTTCAAGTTAGACGTGAGGACCCCTGAGGCTCAGAGAGAACTGGCCAAGTGTCGCCTGTGTAGTAAGATGGAAGAACCTGGCTCTGCCGGCACCTACGCTGTGGCCCCGCAGGCCGGAATTCAAAAAATCCCTACCTCGGGGAGGAGCGCCCCCCGAGAACCCTGTTGGTTGGTTTATCTTCCCGTTCCCCTTCCTCACTTATCGAACCCCCAGGCCTTAGAGAGGGATCCTCTCTATAGGAGTTTCCAGATCACAGGCTTTCATGGGCATTTTCCTGCCTGCATCTCTGTCTCCTGTGCCAGCAGTGTATGGAATACCACGAGAGTGTGCCTGGGACAGACTCAGGTTACTAGAAAGAGAAAGCTTGACCGCTTCCAGGCAGCCACCTGCCCTTTATCCCTTCGCAAGTGGACCTACGGCCTCTACGTGAAGCACTTCCCAATACCAGGCTGCTGGTGGCTGCGTTTTGTGGCTTCTTTGTTAGTTGAGATTTATAGTTCAGATCTCATCATTCTGCCAAATGCAATAAACACTTTGTTTTACTAGAATGTAACTTTTATTATTGTTATTATTTTTCTTCATAATGCCTTCAAAGTGACCAGCTTGTGAGTGTGGACTCGGAATCCCTAAAGAGTCTAAATGCCAAGTCAATGTGCTTTGTAGATTGATCTAAGATTAGAAGACAGGCTCTCACTTATTGCCGCTTGTATTTATATAATGGAAGTTAGGTAATGTAAGCACTCCAAAGGCCAGCTTAGATGTTGATGATGGTCAGATGCTAAAATCTGTGACAAGTATTCAACAATGCCCTGTACTTGTGCTGCCTGGAATGTGACTAATATATGTGTGACATGAATAAATATAAGGTCAATGATTTTTATGACATACTAACTCCCTTTACTCAAGTTCCTGGGAAATACAGCCAAACAATTACAGAGTATAAAAACATTAGCAACTTACAAACACCTGCTTTGATTATTTGGTCTAATTAGGTTAAATTTAACCAGTCCCATCTGAACAAATTGAAAACAATTCTTATCTGTTCCCTTGGTCATGCACTTTTATCGGTGTTGGATGCAGATGTGTTTAATATGACACAGTTGGTGCTCTTCTCTCAGCTCTGGGTGGGAGATAAAAGGGAATTGAGAACATATTTTTTAAGTCTTCTGGGGACTTTTTCTTTCTGGGCCTACAGCTATGAAATTTCAAGGAAAAAAAACAGGCTTTGTTGTCCATAAATTAGTTGCTTTTCTCCAAAACACTGACTGTCATCTGAACGGTTGCTTTTGCCAAAAGGATCTTTCCCAGGGAACAGTGAGCTCCTAAAATAAGCAGATGACTCTAGCTGCCTTTCGGAAGTCAGAATAATACAGGATGTGTTATTATATTGCTAGGTTCATGTGGTGTTTACCCCTCGTTACTTCGAAGCCTGGTGCTGAGTACATGGGCCCACAGTTCTGAGCATTTTAGAGTGTAGAGACCATTTAATCAGTAGGTAGAATGGAAACTATAGCAATTAAGTGACTTGCCCAAGGTCACACGGCTGGTTGGTGAAATAGTCAAGCTTCCTTGGTTCCTGGCACAGTGCCTGTTTCTATGACCAAAATTAAGAGCCTCGTGGTAGTGTGAGTTGCGCCGAGTGTCTAGATCTGTAACAGAACTATGTCATGAAATCTTCTCACCCACATGTCCGCTCCAGGAGTAAAATACTGTTCCGGTGAGCAGCTGGGGCCTCAGAACATCTGTAATCTCAATTTTTCTCCGCGCTCCTGTTTTGCCCCACTCCAACAGCCCTCATCACAGTTAATTTGAAACTAGTTGCCCGTGTCGATTAAGTTAGTTAAGCAAGTTGTTTTTGAAAGCTTATTCTGGACATTTCATAAAGATGGAATCATATAACGTGTGGCCTTTTGTGTCTGGATTCTTTCACTTACTGTTTTCAAGGTTCGTCCATCTTGTATCATGAATCAACACTTTTCTTTTTTATTGTAGAATAGTATTCCATTGGATCCATATACCGCATTTTGTTTACTCATTAGCTGATGGACTTTGGGGCTATTATAAATAACGCTATTATGGAGATTCATGGACAAGTGTTTGTGGGGCTGTATGCTTTCAGTTCTCCTGGGTATTGACCGAGGAGTAGAATTGCTGGGCCGTATGCCAGCTCTGAGTTGAACTTTTTGAGGAATTGGCAAACTTTCCAGAGACGGTATCAGTTTACATCCCTCCCAGCAATGTATGAGGGTTTCAATTTTTCCACATCCTTGACGGCACTTGTTATCGTCCGTCTTTTTTATTATAGCCATCCTAGTGGGCATGAAGCAATATTGCATTGTGCTTTTGATTTGCATTTTCTTTATTTAAGGCTAGTGATGTTGAACATATGCTCTACTTCTAACTGGCCATTTGTATATCATCTTTAGGGAAATGTCTATTCAGATCCTTTGCCCATTTTTAAATTGGGTTATTTGTCTTTTTATTCTTGAGTTGTAAGACTTCTTTATATATCTGGATATTAATTCCTTATCAGCTATATGATTTACAAATATTTTCTCCCATTCTGTGGGTTGTCTTTTCACCTTCTTGATAATGTCCTTTAACGTACAAAAATTTTTAGTTTCGATGACATCGAGTTTATCTGTTTTTTCTTTTGTTGCTTGTTCTTTTGACAACAAATCTAAGAAACCGTCGCCAAATCCAAGGTCACAGAGATTTGTACCCATGTTTTCTTCTAAAGACTATATAGCTTTATCTCTTAACATTTAGGTTTCTGATCCGTTTTGAGTGAATTTTTGTATTTGCCGTGAGGTCCGGGTCCAGCATCATCCTCTTGTGTGTGGCTATCCATTTATCCCAGCGCCATTTGTTGAAAAGACTTTCGCTATCCTTTCCCCATTGAATTGTCCTGGTACCCTAGTCAAATAACAGTTGACCATAAATATATGAAATTATTCCTGGACTCTCAATTCTAGTTTATTGTTCTACATGTCTGTTCTTATGGCAGAACCATACTGTCTTGATGATCATTGCTTTCTGGTAACTTTTGAAATCAGGATATAAATCCTCCCAACTGTATTCCTCCGTTTCAAGATCTTTTTGGCTGGGTCCCTTATATTGTCATAAAATTTTAGGAAGTTTGTCAACTTCTGCCAAAAGGAAAGAAAGACCAGCCAGGGTCTTCATAGGTATGGTGTGAATCTGCAGGTCCGTTGTCATTATAACAATACTACGTCTTCACATATTCAGATCAAAACACAGGACATCCTTACATTTGTTTAGATCCTCAGCAGTTTCTTTCAGTGACGTTTGTAGTTTTCAGTGTACACATTAGGAACGCCTTTTGTTAAATAATGTATTCCTATGTTATTCTTTTTTGATGCTGTTGTACCTGGAATTTTCATAATTTCAATTTTGGGATGTTTGTTGCTACCATATAGAACTATAGTTGATATTTGTATATTAATCTTTTATCCTGCAACCTTACTGAACTCATTTATTAGAACTTTTTGTAGACTCCTTGGGGTTTTCTATGTATGAGATCATGTTGTGTGCAACATAGTTTTTACTTCTTCCTTTCCAATCTGGATGCCTTTTATTTACTTTTCTTGCCTAATTGCCCTGGCTAGAGCCTCCTGTAGGGTGTTAAATAGAGATAGCAAGACCAGACATTCTTGTCTTTTATGTGATCTTAAGGAGAGAGCTTTCTTCACCAGTATGTTGTCAGCTGTAGGTTTTTCATAGATAATCCTCTAACAGGTTGAAGAAGTTCCCCTCATTTCTAGTTTGTTGAAACTTACCATGAAAGGGTGTTGGATTTTGTCAAATTCTTTTTCTGTATCTATTGAGATGATTATGTGATTTTTTTTACCTTTATTAATATGATATGACTCATGACTTTATTTGCTGAGTAGTATTCCATTATATATATGGCTTGTTTATATTAAATCACCAGTTGAAATACATTTGGGCATTTATACTTACTGGAGATGGGGAAGAACATGGCTCTGAGCATTCATATAGAAGTGTTTCTGTGGTCATGTTTTTATTCCTGTTAAGTAAAACCTAGGAAGGTGATCATTGGGTAATATGAGAAGAATTACAAGAATCTGCCAAACTTGTTTTCCAGAGGGGCTGACCACTCTGCCTCCCCACCAGCACTAGATGAGCGATGTAGTCGTTCTACATCCTAGACTTGGTATCATTGTCCCTCTAGTAGCTCTTCTACTAAGAATCCAGTGGTTATCTCATAGCAATTTTAATTCGCATTTCCTTAGTGACCAGTTATGTTAAGCATCTTTCCATGTACCATGTTTGCTATACATATATAGTTCTGGTAGAGTGTCTATTCAAACCTCTTGCATATTTCTTTTTTAAATTGAGTTCTCTTATCGAGTCTTATTATTTAGAGTTCTTTATTCTGGATCGAAGTCCTTTATACAAATCAGTATTTTGCAGATATTTCCTTCCTGTCTGTTGCTTATCAGACATTTTCATTAACAATGTCTTATGAAGAACAGACATTTTGAATTTTGATGAAGTCCAGTTTATCAATTTTTTCTTTGTTTTATGCTTTTTGTGCCCTAGTAAAGAAGTCTTAACCTGTCCCAAGGTCACAAAGATGTTTGCTCATGTTTTCTTCTACAATTTTGTATTTAAGGTTTTATAATTAGATCTTTGATTGACATCAACCTGATTTTCATATCTCATGAGATAAGGTTGAAATTCTCTTTTTCATTTCTTGCATACAAATGGCCAAGTGTTCCAGCACCATTATTTCTTCAAATATTTTTCTGGCCTTTTCCCTTTTTCCACTCTTTCTGGGACTCCACTCATATGTGTATTAGGTCACTGGAAGTTGTCCCACACATCACTGATGCCCTGAGGTTTTTTTTCTGTTTCATTTTTGATAACTTCTAATGTCTCTAAATTCACTAATCTTTTCTTTTGCAGTGTCTAATCTGCTGCTAATGCCATCTAGTGTATTTCTTTTTATTTTAGATATTATCTTGTTCAGCTCTGTAAGTTTGATTTGTGTCCTTTTAATATCTTTCATATTTCTCTTAATCGTTTTCCATTTTCCTCTAGATTCTTGCCCATATGTAGCATGTTTATAGTAGCTGTCATCATATCCTTGTTTCTACTTTCGTTATTAGTATTGTTACTTTGGGTCTATTTTTATTAATATTTCTCCCAGTCGTGGGTCATATTTTCCCACTTTTTTGCATGCTGATCATTTTTTATTGGGTGCCAGACAATATTAGTTGTGTGTTGTTGAGTGTTGAATTTATTTTATTCCTTTAAAGTGTTGGACCTTAGGGGTGCCTGTGACTCTTGATCTCAGTATTGTGAGTTCAAGCCCCACATTGGCCATAAAACTTAGTTAAAAAAATTAAGATTAAAAAAGTGTTGGACTTTGTTCTGACATATGGTTAAGTTACTTAGGATCCATTGGATTCTTCGAGGGTTGCTTTTTTTTTCCTCCTAGGGCAAAAGTGAGCAAGGGACAAAGACAGGAAGAGAGAGAGAGAAAATCCCACAAGTACAGAGAGATAGAGAGAAAGACGTGGGGTTTGTGTTTTTACCCAAAGCAGGGTTGGAGCTCACCCAAAGTGGGGTTTGAGCTCACCCAGAGCGGGGCACGAGCTCACAAACTGTGAGAACATGACCCGAGCCAGAGTCAGATGCTTAACGACTGAGCCACCCAGGTCCCCCAGGGCTTGCTTCTAATAAGCTCTGTTTGGGCCGGTCCAATCTCAAGAGGAGCCGTTAGTTTAATGCAAGTGTAGCCAGCTCCACTGACAAGACCTCTCTCGGTCTCTATGTGATGCCCCATGTCTTACAAGGTATTTCTACTCTAACTGTTGAGAGCATGAACTACCGGGAGCCTAGATGAGCTTCCAGAATGGTTGGGCCCATGGCTCTCATGGTTCTTTCCCCAGCTTCATGGAGTTTCAGCCCTTGTACATGCACATCGGTATTCAGCAGACTCAAGAGGTGGCCTCTGCAGATCTTTCTTTTTGTACAGATTCCTCCTCCTCAGTATTCTGAGCCACAAATTCTAACTGCCTCCTCAAACTCAGATCTTTCATCTTCTCAACTCAGCAAGATCTCTGGGCTCTGGAGTTCCCCTTCTTTGTGCTGCGGCATGGAAATTGCCTCTAGGTAGTAGTCTGGGGCGATGGTAAGGCTCACCTTGTTTGTTTTGCTCTCTGAGGGATCACACTGCCCATATCTAACGTTTATAAACAGTCATTTGTTACATTTTGTCCAGTTTTCTAGTTGTTTATGGCAGAAGGGCAATTCCTGTAGCAGTTAAACCTTGGCGGCCTGAAGCAAAAACCACTTCCATCACTTTGTTTGAAACCTCTTGATTCCTCAACTGTAAAATGGGGACAATATGCTTTGGAAGACTGGGGTGATGAAGGTCACAGTAGAAAAAATATATGGAAACTTGAAAAGTTATCTTCGAAGAAAGGAAAAAAATCCAGCGTTGGAAGAAAAGCAGCTATCAGCAGATAACACTGAGAGCAAGAACGAAGAACCTGTCATCTCATCCACAATGGGAGACTCTGCTGGTCCCTTGGCCAGGAGGTACACTTACTCCCAGACTTACCTCCATTGCTCATCTGGCAGCTTAACTTCTCCCTCCACTTTGGGGCTGGATTTCGCACCGAATAGCATAGGCTGTGTTGGATTTGCCAGCCGTACTGTACCTCACAGCATCATTCGTATAGTGTTAGTCTGCAGCCCGGTAGTGCCAGGAGCTTCTTTTTTTTTTTTTATTTTTTTGTTTTTATTATTTATTTTTGATAGAGAGACAGAACATGAGCAGATGACAGGCAGAGAGAGAGGGAGACACAGAATCCGAAGCAGGCTCCAGGCTCCAAGCTAACACAGAGCCCGATGCGGGGTTCAAACCTACCAACTGTGAGATCATGACCTGAGCCAAAGTCGGACGCTTAACCGACTGAGCCACCCAGGCGCCCCATGGAGCTTCTGAGTCTTAGAGGCAGTTTTTCCCACAACTGTCTACTGTAGTGCCAGCAAGGGACTGAGATAGGTGGGCCTGGCTTCTCTCTTGTCACAGGAGACATGACAGAGGTAAGCCCCGGTTACTTAAAGTAATCTTCCCAGCCAGCTACCTCCTTTCCAGTTGGCTTCACACTATATCTCATTGCCTGAGGTCTTCTGTGGGGAAAAGGCAGATCTAAACAGGGATGACGCTTGGGAAATTCCTGATTACCTAGTCTTGTCCTTCCTTAGTAGCCAGTCACTGACAAAGAACCAGAAGCAGTGTTTGCTTAGAAGTAATTTAATGTTTGTGTCTTTGGGTTGTCATGTGTTTATCCACAAGTATTTCCTGACTTCCCCCCTTGTGATGGACAGAGGCCAGCTGATGGGATGGTGGGTGGAGTCCAGAACTAACCCTTGGTCCCAGCCGGTGCCCGATGAGCTCATGTTTAGCCAGCCCAAATCCTTTCAGAGATCCCTCCCAGAGCAGTGTCCTAAGCCCCTAAACACAGGGACTGTGTTTTTATTTCATGGGTTGACCAGATAGTCTTCAGATGGTATTCTCAGAAGCTCATCCTCCTCCCACAGCAGCAGATAAGGAATTCTGTGCTAAAAAAGATACATGCCTTTGAGAATATGCTGGGGGCCAGGGAAGGAGGGCATCGTTTCAAAGGGTGGGTAAGCAGGGCATGAAGGGGTTCAGAGACCTGGAAACAGAAGTAGGCAAGACATAAGCAGCCAGCACCCGTTTAGTGTGCTTCTCAAGACGAAGTTAGTCTCCAGATCTTTCCGTCAGGTCGTTCTACAGGTTTGTTAGCAGAGGGGCCCCCGGGGTCAGGATTACAGTGTATTGGGAGGTGCAGGGGATTAAATCGAAGAATGGAATTTCCCTTCGATAAGGAGAAGCCAAGATTTATTAAATCAGTTGATTTGTTGTTGTAGTTCCTATGGTTTCCTTTTCTCCCCAAATATATATGCTTTTTTGCTGACAAATTGCGTAAGGGGACATTAACATTCACAGAGTACAAATTGCCATCTGTGATTATTTTTAGAACCAGTTTATCAACTGTGTGCTGTAAGAACTTTTGTTGGATCTGATTGCAGACCTCTCTGACCAGAGCCACAAGTCTTTGAAATAGAAAACACTGTCCACGTTGCTGTGAATTAAAAGCGAAGCCTGCTTTGCATTTGCTCACGCCCAGCTTTTCTAAGGAAGCTAGAGATTGTGGGAGAAAGGGGAGGATCCAAGAAACTTTAGAACAGTCCCATCTGCAAACTTTTCTTGACCTACTGGTATCGGAGAATTCAGAGCCTTTTCAGTATGTGAAAGAGAAATCCATTCATATGTTCATTCATTCATTCATTTGAGGCAGAGGCAACAGCAATGTGCAAGGTCAGGCAAAGTAACAAAACTTCTGATTCTCAGTGGCAAGTGACTACCACAGTGGCATAGTCAGTATCGCTGTCCTTTACACAGTGGCCTGGTAAGCGACTTACTCCATAGCAGTGACACCATTTTTTTCTGTTCAGTTGGCCTCTTCAATCCTGGGAAGGATCCTTCCCCCTTCATGAGTACGGATTGCTACTTAGAAGTAGAACAAGTTTGCTGTGATTACCGGGGGGTTGGCATCCCCTGTAACCATCTCTGCTGGGCCAACGAAGGGTTGCCTTGGGGCCGGCCCACTTGCTTCCTCTTGCCTATTTCACTTGGGCCCATTGGGCACAAAATCAGGCTATCTGGATTCATGACTTCACAGTGAAGGCCAGCAGCTTTTGGGGTTGACTAGATGGAGGGGCTGACTTACAATTAAGGGCCATGGTATTCGAAGGCAAACACCAGTCAACGCTAGGGACCCACGCATTCAGCATGGCAGCATGTTTACACCGCAAGAAGCGCAGAAGATCTCCGATGGGCCAAGACGGTGGTTCTTAAACTGTGGTTCCTGCACAGCGGCGCCAGTATTGGCTGGGAATGTGTTAGAACTGTGATCTGGGGGCCCTGCCCCAGGCCTCCTGAATCCAGAGCTCCGCAAGAGAGCACACCGAAATCTGAGACCCTCTGGTCTGCGGTACCGGCACAACCACCCTCCCAGGAATATATTCAGGGACTAGGGTGCCAGGTGAAACTGCCTTCTATTTTAATTGTTATTTTCCGATCGTCCTGCTGAGTGCTCCGAGTTAAATTCACCCAAATTAACTGCCCTCGTGGTGAAACTCCACTGTATCCATAATTATGTGGCAGTGATATCATCCCACGCTTTTTTCCAGAAGGTCCTTATTAAAGCTGTTTAGATTAACGGGCATCTTTTAAGATTATGTTGATTTTTTTTTGAAGAAGAAGAAGTTTTAACAGATCTATATGAGTAGCTCAGAAAATCAAAAGTGAATGACACACAGGCCTGCCCTTTGGGGCTAGGCTCCTCCTCAAGGGAGAAGAAAGACTTCCCTAAATAATACAACAGGATTTGTGACCTAGGACACTGTCCCTGCTCAGAGGATGTGTTGCAGGGCGCCTGGGTGGCTCAAGTGTCCAACCTCCGCCCAGGTCATGATCTCACAGTTTGTGAGTTTGAGCCCCGCATCGGGCTCTGTGCTGACAGTGGAGAGGCATCTTCGGTTCCTCTGTCCCCTTCTCTCTGCCCGGCCTCTGCTCGCTCGCTCTCTCTCTCGCTCTCTCTCTCTCTCTCTCTCAAAAATAAATAAACTAAAAAAAAAAAAGTATGTGATGCTTTTAAATCCTCTTTCAGCAGAAGGTGGATGCCAGCACCCTACCTTGGTTGGTTAGGGAGTGGCACCTTTGAAATTCAGTTAACTTGGCAACCTGTGTTCAGGCTGCAGACATAACACTGACATCTGCAGCCTGCCACACAACCAGGAACTGCTACAATAACACCTCAGAGATCACCAGAGGGAACCGTGTGAATGGACCACTGTGCTCCTTCACACAGTCACTTTGCTCGCTGTCCCCGCGGTTCCCCCACAGGAGACCTCTGTTCAGGGTGGTCGTGCTGCCTGAACAGATCAAACTCAGGAAACTGTGGCCCGCTTCTCCAAAACTCCAGTTCCCTTACGCTGGCCCCTGGGGACGCTTTCACAATAAACCTCTAACCAAATGATATTATGGCAGATTTTTCTTAAAGCCAAATGTCTTTAAAGAATTGCCCCTTAGGATGCCATTACAGTTTTGCTATTTTTTTTTGGTGTTAAGATAGCCTTTCCTTTATGAACTGATTAATAGATGAGCGGTTTTTAATATCCTTCCTTGACAAGATAAAAAGCTGGCAGCATAGGCCAGTCTGTCACGTTGTTTTTGACATTTTCTTGATCCTTGGATTCCAAACTTGGGAATTATTTCTCCATTGAACCAGGACTTTGCACAGCCGGAGGTGTTACCCTTCCAAGTGGACCCAGCCGTTAAACTATGCCTTTGAAGGCTAGAAATATGCCTGCTCTAAAGAAACAAAAGTTAATTTCAAAAATGAAATCAAATTGGATGTTTAAAATCAGTCACACATACTTGAGTGACTGCGCTGATGAGAAAATCCAAGGACTTCCCAAACAAGGAGGGCTGGAACAAACTTCAGTTAATAAGTTTGCAAAAACCGTCTAATTTATGAAAAATAATATGGGGCCTGTAAAGGAGACACCTGACTCTTTCACTGGAATACTTGGCTTTGCAAGAAAGATCGGAAGGAAGAATCCGAAAGCAATCAGAATTGAAATTGCAAACAGAAACGTTATCATGCAGAGGAGAGGTGCAAAACCTCAGACTGAGGAACCCCATTGAAGAACTAACCTCAGTTTTTTTCGGGCTGTGGATAATAGTCATGGGCAGAAATGCAACTAAGTAACTCATGTTGACCTAGGCTCTCAAGTGCACTTGGGAGCGCAGGACACGGAACTGTGCTTGGCCAGGGAGAAGTCCCGGCTGTGGAAACCGTTTGGTGGACTCTGTCTTACCTGCTGTGGGTACAGAGCTGGCAAAGCCGGAGCCATCAAGCCCAGAAGAATCACACTAGAATCACCCAGGTCCTTTTAAAACAAGGCTTGCCTCAGCCATGTAGTCCAGTGCCCCCTGACATAGGTATTTTTCTAAAGGTCTCCAGATCAACTGAATGCACCTCCTGGGCTGAGAAACCACTATGTCCGAGAGGAAAGCAACATGTACCTCTTCTGTTAGTCCGTGCAGCTGCTTATGTTAAAGTATTAGTCATCTCGGGGCACCCAGGTGGCCCAGTCGTTTAAGCATCCGACTCTGGCTCAGGTCATGATCTCACAGTTCGTGGTTGGAGCCTCGCATCAGGCTTTGGGTTCTGCCATTCTCTCTCTCTCTCTCTCTCTCTCTCAAAAATAAGCATTAAAAAATAATAAAATAAATAATTTTAAAGTATTGGTCATGTCTAACTCTAACTTCCTGTTGTAGCTCGAGATCCCCTCACTGTAGGCATATGGAGAGAGGTGGTCAGTGGTCTCCCTGTAAGTGGGAACCCCATGAGATCAGACCCTGGTCTTTCTATTTCACTGCTACAGCCTGTACCTAAAACAGAACCTGTACCCCGCAAGCCAGCACTGAGGCCTGCCTGCCTGGGGCCTTTATTCCAGTATTTATTCATTCTTTTGAATCCCTGGTGGTTTCCCTCCTTGGATGTTTTTATTTGTAAGAGAACAGGGGTGTGGTGAACTCTCTCGTTCTTCACTATAAAGAAGTCCTGGGCCGGACTCGGTTGTGCTCTCCTTGGGACTGCACACGCCTACTGACCCACGCGTGCGTAAAGCTACAGACCACCCCCCCGCCCCATGAAAGTCGTGTCTTAGGAGCATGGCTTTCAGCTGGGCTACACAGCAGAATTAGCTGTTGGCTTCTTAACACTGTAGGTGTCTGCGCCCAACTCAGGCCAACTGAATTCAAATACGCGAGAGTGGGATTCAGGTGTGTGTGGTTTTAATAACGTCTGGTTGAGAACTATCACTTGAGGGCAGTGGTTTTCAAAGCACCTGGCTGGGCAGCATCAGCATCACCCGGGAGCTTATTAGAAATGCAAACTGTAAGGGTCGAGCCCCTCATCAGGCTCTCTGCATTGAGTGCACTGTACCCCACTTGTGTGCTCTCTCTCACTAAAAATTTTTAAAAATTAGCCAGTAGGGGCGACTGGGCGGCTCAGTCAGTTAAGCGTCTGACTTTGGCTCAGGTCACGATCTCATGGTTTGTGGGTTTGAGGCCCTGATCCAGGCTCAGAGCCTGGAGCCCACTTCAGATCCTGTGTCTCCCTCTTTCTCTACACCTCCCCCACTCACACTCTGTCTCCCTCTTTCTCTCTCTCTCAAAAAAATAAACATTAAAAATAATAATAATAACTAAAAATTTAAAAAGAAAATTTTTTAAAAAAAGAAAAGAAATGCAGACTCTCCGCTCCCTCCCCAGACCTGCTGATCAGAATTCTGGGGATGAGGCCCAGGCGGCAATCTGTGGGTCAGCAAGCCGTCCAGGTGATTCCCGGGTGATTCAGTCCAGTTTGAGAAACTCTGCTTTCATTCATCTCTTTGGGTCCTGGTGCACAATGAAGTAGTTAGGAGAAAGTATCTAAATGAATGTCATTTGATAACTCGTAGCTTGTGGCTCTGACCTCACTGTTCCTCTGCTGACACACTAATTCAGCAAACCTGTTCTCGGTCTCTCTTTGTCTCTCAACTTCCCCTGGAGCATTTGCCATTTCCACCCCCAGTCAGGCATCTCTGGGCGTCCTTCAGGACCCATCTTCAATTTTGTTTCCTGTGGAAGTTTTTATTTTGTCTCCCCTACCCCCACCCCCAGTAGAAAATAAGAGCCCCATCGCATTCTGGTCCTTCTTATGATCGTGTACTCTCGTTGCAACCTCGGGCAAGCAACTTAACCTCTCTGTTTCATCACCTGTAAAATGGGAATAATAATAGCACCTACTTCTTCAAGTGAGTTAATACTTGTGGAACTGCTTAGAATAGTACTCAAGTGTCAATTCTAAGAGTAATTATTATTCCTAGCATTAAATAATGGGTATATAATGCTCTGTAGTGCGTGCCACATAAGTGTAGCTTTTCTTGCTAACAATTTTAGGGCACTAAGCACTCTGCAATTTTTGTAGTTGTCTTTATCTTCCCATTAGTTGTGAAGCTTTTTGACAGCAAGTAATTTTTCTTTCTCGACTCTGAATCTCTTTGTCCCAAAGTACCAGTAGATGCTTATGCTCAGTAAATGCTTATGGAAACGTACCCAACTCCACTGGCAACGTGGGCCAAGAAGTTCCAAAGGAGACCTTCCTAAGGCCGCCTCCCCATCGTCCCTTTCTTTAGGGCAGTGCCTTCAGTCTCTGGGTTCTTGATGAGGTCATCCTTTGTCAAGGCCCTAGAGGGACAAGTGGGTCCGGGTGCCTGGCTCTTGAGTCTATGATGCACTCTGCTCGGAATATCTCTCTTTCAGATAACAGGTTCCTCTGAATATTGTCCAGAATGGCCTAGACAGTTCTTCCTGTTTCTCATTACGATCCAAAGAGCAGATCTCTGAGCCATGTTTCGGACTCCTTGCCAACAAAAGAAATTCCTTTTTAAGGCAGTGATGTCCTGAGGCAGCAGTGGGTGGGACGAGTAAGGAAGTGGTACCTGAAGACCCCATGGTGTGGTCTCATTACTAAATTGTCGTGGGATCAGATTTTAGGCATGGAAAATAGAGATGGTGACACAGAGGCTGAGGATGCCAACTGCCTGGGACTACCCTGCTGCTTTGTAAAGATGGCTGCCCTCCTCTTTGAACTCGGACTTCTGCAGACTCTGAGTCAAGAGCAGAGGTGTGTTTACAACCACAGACGGCAGTTGGCAGATGGTGTTTTCCATGGGGCCCAGTCATATGGGAGCCTGAGCCCGCACTTTGCTTCTTGGGGCAAACTTCTTTTTAAAACAATTTGATGTGTGACATAAATATTCTATATTCTTAATCCCTTAATCTTATTGCAAGCCTGTGAGATTTTGCAATCTCAAGTAAGTTTTCTCTGTTATCATAATCTTTTACATTCCTACTATGTTTATGATAGTTTTCTAGATGTCAGTAGTGTGGACTGAGCTACGAGATACCTAAATTCAGCAAGGCCTTTGATGAAGTCTGTTCTCATGTTCCTGTAGGTAGAATGCCATGCACAGTTCGGTAAACAGTAGTTAGGAGGATTTATAACTGGCTAGCTAATGAATTGGTGAGAGTTTAGAGTAGGTAGGGGATGGGGCTAGGGCCTGCCTATTACAGTCCCTGATACCCGATGCCCTCCATACTGGCCCAGTCCACAGTTTCAGTAATTCTTTGCAGACATTTATGGCATGCTTGTCAAACTGAGGTTTACATAACTCCTGTTGGGTGATGAATGTGCTGTGTGAAGCCTCTCCTCTGGGTTCTGGGAGGTACCCAAAACTCCTCCCCCAGTCGGTGCCTAGGGCTGCCAATTTGATCCCCTCACTGCCTGTCACATGCATCTTCGCCTCTGTCCCTTCCTCACTTTGGGCCCTGATCTTTTCTCTCCTAGATTACTGCCTGACCTTGTCGCTTGAAGTAACCCCCCAGCGGCATTCTCTCACCTCCGGAAGAAGGTCCAGGCTCCTTCGTGCGGCCCAAAAGGTTCTGCACGTCCTGGCCACAGTACTTCCCTAGCATCATCTCATGCTGTCCCCCACCTCGAATTCTGTGCTGTTGTGATATCAGACTGCCTGCAGTTCCCCACAGGGGCTATTCTGGTTCATGTTTTTGAACCTTTGGTCTGCCTTTGGTGACTCCATCTCATTCTCCCCCTCCCTTCCCCTTAAAGATTCAGATTACCGTTCACACCACTGTATTGCAACCACCTAGGCATTCATTTCTCACTCTCAAACTGAACTGTAAACTCCTTAAGGGCCGTGTTCTTATTTCATTTAACACAGAGTGAGCAGGCAATAAGTGTTTTTTGATCAGAAGTGAGAGTACAAAGAGATCTCAGCAGTCTAAAAGGCAGACCATAAAACTTAACAGGGAGATAAAATTTAACAGGGGTTCTACTTGGGTCTAAAACAGACGAACAAAGAAAACAAGTCCAGATCTCAGTACTGGGCACAAGGTGGGAGAAAGATGACTCACCACCCTCGGCAGACCATGTGAAAGAAGAAAGGCCATGGTTTCAGTTGACTTTAAGATCCACATGAGTCAACAGTGCGATGCAACTCCAGGAACCTAGTGTCAGAACAGGGAAAGCCGTCGTCCTGTGGGTCGTACCGCGCAAGAAAATCATGTTCCATTCTACGGGGCCAGACCGCGAGAGGGGGCAAGCATGTCCAGAGGAGGGCGGCTAGAAGAGTGAGAGAGGGCAAGCCCCACTGTATCTGGAGAAGCTAAAGGAAGTAGGGGTGTTTCGTCCGGAGAAGACAGGAGCTATGATGCCTGAAGGGCTCATTGGGAACCTCAAAATGCAAAATTAGGCCAGGGAGTAGAAACTCCCAAAAGAACTTGGTGACACTTTGCTCTGCTAACAATGGAAGAGTCTGTGTTGTGAGCTCTGAGTCGCTGTAGGGCTCCATCAGGAGCCGCCGAGGAAAGGTGCTGGAGAAGGAGCTGAGCCTCCAAAGGATTGGACTAGATGGCCTTTTATCCTGCTGACCTCTGAGGCCTAGTGATTCAAGAGGTCCCTGAGTCCAGACCTATTAAATGATGGGGACCGGTGCCAGGAGCACATCTTCTGATAGCAGCATTATGAATTACCTAAACAGAAATCACTTCTGGGCAAACATAAGAAGTTCAGACTTCTGAACCTAAGTGGGCTGGTCACTTGTTACATCATTCATGTGAAATCTATTCAAGAAAGGCATCAGGTAGTCCCACCCCCATGCAGCCCGAGCCTTGCATTCTCCGCTGTGCTTTTGTGGAACTTTGAATAAAGTGATTACCTCTTTCCCTTTACTTGTTTGCTCTTTTAGCTCTGGAGCATCTTGGCTTCTGGGGGGACATCAAAAGGATCGTCTCGAGATCAGAGCTGATAACGGGATTCCCCTATACCTTCACGGTGCCAGGCCTGCCCCAGTACCTCCAGAGCCTCACCAAACTAGCCATCGCCGCAGTGTGGGCACTGGCGGCCCAGGCTAGAGATCAGCAGGCAAGGGACAGCCCCATCTCCTTCTCTCAGCTGTTGGAGTCTTCTTTCCCTGAAGTGCGCCTGCTGACATTAGAAACCCTGTTGGAAAGGTTCTCAGCAGCAGCCTCTGGATCAGGAGAGAGGGGACTACCTCCCTTGCTGTGGAATATGGGAGGGACGTTCTTGATGTTGGCTATGAAGGAAGATCACCCAGAATGCTCCTGCAAGGTAAAGTCTCTGGTGTACTCAACATCCCCTTCTGCTCCCCACGCTCTTTGGCAAGCTCACCAGAACAAGATGGTGTTGCCAGGATTGGGTTGGCTTCTCCAGCAGCAACAAGAAGGAGATTCAGTGTCTGGGGCGGGGGCAAGCTCTTCATATAGTACTTGTCATGGCTTCGTGCATAGAAGGGTGCTAAGAAAATGATGCTGGCGGTAATGATGATGGCAGTAAGCCAGGACAGAGATGGGGAGTGAGCCACTCGGTGCTCTAAGAAACAGCATTGAAAATTGGTTGTAGAATGTGGCACAGGGTGGTCTTTGTCGACATGGCTATTTGAGGACAGATGGTCACCGAGAAAACATCACCAAAAGGGAAAGGGCCCTGACTTAGGAATTGGGACATCTAGACTCTGATCCCTGGGCACTTGGGTATGTCGCTGCTTTACCCTGTCTTGGTCTCCCAAAAATATTAAGGGAGAAATAGGAAGTCAGTGGACCTGTTTGAAAGATAGATCCCCGTTAATGGTACAAGTGATGATTATTGGGCTTCTGAAGACTTTTCCCTGAATATTTTTCCCCCTTGGCTCTGACACACACAGATACTGAAAATTCTTCATTGCATGGACCCCAGTGAGTGGCTTCCCCAGACGGAGCACTGTATCCATTTAACCCCAAAGGAGTTCCTGATCTGGACGATGGATGTCGCTTCCAATGAAAGGTTTGCCCCCGATGCCCCCTGTGCAACCTCGGCCTGACACGTGGTCCCAGCAGTCAGTTATGTAATGAGCCTGCGCACAGTCCTGGCCGAAGGGCTCAGGTCCCATGTTTCTTTCTAAGCTCACGTCATAGAACAATGTCAGAGCTTCCCGTTAATAACCAAAAGGTAATTACTTCTGGAGGTGTCTGTATGGCCATGAGCTGAGCATTTCTAGCATTCACAGGGGCCTGGATTACAGACTAAAGCAAAAATCCATCTGTGTATAAAGTATGTTTGGTTTTATTTTGTGTGTGTTTTTGGCTTCCTTGTTCTAGGTCTGAAATTCGAAGTGTAGCCCTGAGACTTGCCTCCAAAGTGATTGCCCACCACATGCAGACGTGTGAGGAGGTAAGGCTGATTCTGCCTCTGGCCAAGGGCCTAGGTTTTTGTGCTCACTTCTGCAGGGAAGGTGTCGATAAAAGTGAGGTGTCTCAGCAAGCAGAACCACGTGCAGCCTCTACAAAATGTTATTCGTGTGCATTTTTCACTTTGGGCATAACTTGTGACGCATTTTCCACCATTGGCATGCCTTTTCTCTTGTTCTGGGCACATTTGATTAGAGTCCAGCCTTCTCCCATGTAACACACACACACACACACACACACACACACACACACTCAAACTCTTTTTTTCCCCCTATTTTTCTAGCTAGACTCTTTATTTAAAGAGTGAGTGAGCAAGTCACTAGGATTGCATCCTGGCTAACTGAGCATGACAATATATTGCTAAGGCTTAAAAATTCCCCCAGAACACGACCCAGCTGGCCTTGTGTAGAGGCCCGGATGTGCCTCATCTGTCTCACATGTCCTTTGGGAGAGACACGGAATCAAAGTAACTGAAACAGCTTCCTGGGAAGATGCCTTATCACAAATCCATGTATACTTAGGGGTATACAAGGCAGCTGCCACCGTCACAGAATTATTATTATTTTTTTAAATGTTTATTTACTTATTTTTGAGAGAGAGAGAGCAGGGGAGGGGCAGAGAGAGAGGGAGACAGAGCCCCAAGCAGGCTCCACGCTGTCAGTGCAGAGCCTGACATGGGGCTCTGTCTCACAAACCGTGAGATCATGGCCTGAGCCAAAATCAGCAGTCGGACGCTTAAACGACTGAGCCACCCTGGCGCCCCTCCATCAGAGAATTATTGTAAGTGGAAGGCAGTAGACCCTGCAGTAAAATTACCCGAAGCTCCCGGTTACACATGACCACACCCTGATAGTGGCAGCACCGTTTCTCAGGTTCTAGTCCCTTACACTGAAGCAGCTCTACCAGAGGTACTCGGAGATCCGAAGAGGAACAAGGATGGAGGGACAGTGTCGTGAGTGCGAAGGCATGTTAGATTGTGACATTAAATGTCCCGCTGGAGAGGAGGCTGGAGGAATTCAGAGGAGGAAGGGAGTGCGGGGATGCTAAGGTTGAAGACTTCACAGAGAAGGTCGTTGAGTTCAGAAGGAAGGGTATCCTTTGGTCTGTCATTCAGAGGCGTGCCAGGAGGCCACAGCTGGCTGGTCACTAGGAGAAACAAAGAGCCAAAAAAAAGTCAGTGGTGTGTGTTGGGGGTTTGAGGAGGAGAGGTTTGTAGGAAAGGAGAGGATTTACTGGGAAAAGAAAAAAAAAAAAACCCTACAGCCCCGAGGGGGGGAAAAAAAACAAGTTCTAAGAACGTAGTCACAGGGCAGCCTATCACATTTGCCAGAAAACATTGTTCTCATCTACAGCTGTTTTAATGTTTATTTATTTTTGAGAGACAGAGAGACACAGTGTGAGCAGAAGAGCACAGAGAGAGGGAGACACAGAATCTGAAGCAGGCTCCAGGCTCTAAGCTGTCCGCACAGAGCCTGATACAGGGCCTGAACTCACAAACAATGAGATCATGACTAGAGCCAAAGTCTGACGCTTAGCCGACTGAGCCACCCAGGTGCCCCTACAGCTGTTTTTAACCAGTTGTTATGTGCATCTTAAAGGCACGGGTTGGTAGTTGAATGAAACAACATTTGATGAGAATTGGGAGTTTTCCAGGGAGACAAAAATTAACAAAACTGTAGAGAAACACATAAAAGAAGTTCCCAGGAAGACCTGAGTTTCTCTGTACATTGGGAGCCTGCCTGTTCCTCAAGGTCTAAGATGCTCATCAGTTTAGTTCCACAGAGCCCCATAGATGGTTATTTTGAACATTTTAAGAGGTTTCATTGATAGGGGAAATAAAGTACATTTGGAACAATAATCCCTTTTCTAGAATAAGTAGAAAACCAGGGTTTAAAAGACGGAAACAATCCAAATGTCCATCAACTGATGAATGGGTACACAAAATGTGGCATGTCCATTCAGTGGAATGTTATTTAGTCATAAAAAGTAATGGAGTGCTGATATATCTGTAGCATAGACGAACCTTGAAAACATGCTAAATGAAAGAAGCCAGTCACAAAAATCACATATTGTATTGGACAGTTTATTCTGGAATGTCCAGAATAGGCAAATCCATAGAATCAAGGTAGATTGGTGGTTTAGGGCTGGGTCAATGGGGAGCTGACAGGATTGGGGATGGTAACTAAAGGGTGTGGAATTTCTCTTCTTGGTGATGAAAAGATTCTGAAATTGACTGTGACAAATGGGTTGTGCAAACCAGTGAATATACTAAAAACTCAATTATATACTTTAAATGGGTGAATTATATGGTATGTGAATTGTATCTCAATAAAGAAAGCTGTTAGTATTTTTTTAAAAACTAGAGCTTTGTCTAAATAATAACGTCAGCTAGGAAGCTACTTTAAGTGTTGTAACAGAAGCTCACAAATACCATGGCTTAAAC
This sequence comes from Crocuta crocuta, assembly GCF_008692635.1. Lineage (NCBI taxonomy): Eukaryota > Metazoa > Chordata > Mammalia > Carnivora > Hyaenidae > Crocuta > Crocuta crocuta. The sequence continues at coordinate 9,848,662 of NW_027551558.1, read as the reverse complement.
TAAATCATACCAGTCAAAGCAGTTATGGTGGCTTGACAGGATTAGGCCCCCAGGCCCTTCTTCCTTTCGCTGCTTTTCTCAACATGGCTTCCATCTTACAGTCCCAGACGGTTCCTGGAGCTTCCACCATCTGTACTTGTTCAGCTAACAGGAAAGAGAAAACCTGGGAAGTGACGGTCACAGCTGTTCCCTACGGCATGACCTAAAAGTGTACCGTTAGTCAGAACTTAATCACCTATTACTCCCGAGTGCAGAGGCATCTGGGAAATGTAGTCTTTAGCCGCGTACCCACAGGCCCCGCCAGAAACCTGAGGTTCTGTTACTAAAGACAGAGGGAGCATCTGGTTCCTGGAGAAAACAGTAGTACCTGCTACCACAGTCTTTCCCCAAAAGGCTTGTCTTTCCTGAAGCTCTCAAAGACACTGATGTTCTGAGACTCTAATTTGCATCAGAAAGACTCCAGAAACTTGTTCTCTAACCCTAGTGACTCAGTATTACTGAAAGACGAGTCAGATTTTCTCCCCCGGGCTTGTTTATTTCTCCCTCGTTGGGTTGGAAAAGCAACTAAAAAGCCACTTCTCCCCTGCGGTAAGAGCTAACTTGCAGATCCAGTGGGGTGTCGGTAGCTCGTCCCTAACACCGCGTCCGCCCCTGGCCGCGTCTGCTGAACTGCCTTACGCTTTGTGCTTTCAGACCAGGGACTCAGTGGTCCCCACGCTGAAGCAGTGGGTTCGCCTGGTCGCCTCTTCCTGTGGAGAACATCTTCCCGCAGAGGCCAGGCTGGCCGCTGCCGCCGCCCTCACCTGCACCGCACCATTCTTGCTCACCAGTCCCCACCCTGTGCTCGGTAAGCATCCTGGGCAAGGGGAGGCCCGCTGGGCCAAATGTGTTAAAAGTGTGGTGGATACTCTGGGGTTAAAAAGAAGGGAAGATAAAAACCGACCATGTGTACCATACCTTTGCCTCCTTCAAATGCCACCCTCACCCCCAAACCCCTGCCAATTCCTCATTTTTCACCAACAGCCTCTTTCAACCTTACCCCCAAAGCCATTCTCCTTAACGCTTCCTAAAAGCCTCTTCGGTCTTTCTGAAACACTGATCTGATCGTTTCACTCCACTGCTTAAAGCCTTTGAGTGGGTTCCCATTGCCTTAGGATAAAATCGAAACACCCTTTCACATGGCTTGGTGCCCTGCCCAGGCCTCCCTGCTCATTGGCTCATCGGCCACCACTCCCAAACACGGGCTCCGTGCATCATCCGTAGGGAGCAGTTCTTTAAACAGACTGCTGCTTGAATGACTTCTGTTTGTCTTTCAAGACCCAGCCTAACCGTCACCTCTTCCAGGAAGCCTGATGCAATGATCTCGATGAGAAAGGAATGGGTCAGGGTGAAGCCGGGCATTAAAGAAGAAGAAGGGACAGGTTCAAAGGCATTTTGGAAGCCAATCAACAGGACCTGGTGTTGAGGTTAATGTGAAAGGAAAATCCAAAGAATAAGAATAAGCCATGGCCCCTGTGTACAGGGGGCTGTCATTGGAGTAGTAGAGAAAAGATTTACAGAGTCAAGGAAAGAATTGGTTTTTTAGATGGTGAGATTCAAATTTTCAGTGTTAGCACAGCTCAGACCATTGAAATGTCTCATATGTCTGGATCTCTCTGGGAAACAAAGTTGTCTTTGATATCTTTTTAATTCTTTCCTCTAAGTGACTTCCGGGCATTTTTCTTACACCCAAAAGAGGGCTGGAAGGGGCCTTCAGTGACTGGGATTTAATCATCAGACCCAGAGGAATAAGAGCAAAGCTTTACCAGCAACTTTGGTGACTCTTCTCCAGTGGGGATATCAGCTGTAGCATTTTCTGGGTACGGTTGGCCGCTGTAACCCTAGCTCGGATCAGGCAAAACGTGTGTGAAATAACCTGGAATTCTGAGTGAAACTGAGTACTGGTTAAGAGCCATTGGTTCATAATTAATTCCTGGAACTGGGTATTGCATTATAGGCAATAAGGAAGGAGGTCAGTGGTGGCTGACGGCCTGTAAGACCATGAAAAATAGGTATAGAACTGAGAGACAAAGGACGTAAAAGTGCATGGGGACAAGTCAAGGACAGAACAAAGTCATTTAAGGAGAAAGAAAAATCCAAATGGACAAAAAAGGGGAGATTGAAGATCTCTGAGGGTATAAATGACCGTGTTATAGAGGAAAATATTAAGAAAGGAAAATAGTAAACCCGAGAGAAGAATTAGAGTGCATAGATTCTGAAAGATTGTGTAAAATTTAAAGCCAGGTTTATAACAGAAAAGAGAGAACAAAACCCCAGAGGGAACATTGCTGTTCTTGGTTTGACTAAAGCACTGGTGACTCTAACACCAAATTCTCCGTGGGCAGATGAGGTCCTTAGACCTAAAGAGAGTTCAGCAGGTTCAGTCCCCCATTGAAAGGCTAGGGATGACAAGTATGGTCTCCTGTGGCCTTCTCGCTGTGACTCTGCCCAAGCCTGGGCCCACCCCCATCCACCACGAATCCTTTCTGGGTGGCCCTGTCGCCCTCTGGTCTCCCTCATCAAAGCTGTCTGGGGCACACCAGTCCACTGTGATCTTTCCCTGCTGGGAGGCATAGCCATACATTTCCATCTGTGACTTCTTCTTGCCTCACGTCCTTGACTTGATGTTCCTTGCCGTTGCTCAGGGGCGTACACTGTCCTTCCCTATCCTGTTGTCCCACAGTGGCACCCAGCACAGGGACCAGCCAGAGCTCCCGCCCAGGAGCAGTGGTGGTCAGAGAGTGGGCGCCTCCGTCGATGCGGCACAGGCTGGCGTCTTTATCTTCGTCATGGGTGGTTCTCTGCCCTTTTCCAAAGTTCTTGCCCCCCAACATATAATCTTGGTTGAAACTTTGCTTTCAGAATTTATAAGCTCCAGCAGTCACTCAAATCAACACTGGGCTAGTTTCCCTAAAGCACTCTTTATGCATAAAGTTTCATTCCTGAGAACTGTGAGTCATCGCGGACAGCTGGGTCCAGGGCCTTAGTCAGCCGGGCCGCACCTTCTGGGGAGCCTTGCCTGGGGCTGGCTGCCCCCAGAAGCCTTCCCCCTCAATAAACCAGACGTCTCCAAACCTTTCCCCTTAGGGCCCTCTCTCTTCCAGTGTGTATCTGACTGCCCAGTCCCCCGTTCTTGCGGTATCCAGGGAGAAAGGCATGCCTGGTGCTCATTAAACGCTGCTGTCTTCCACCATGGGTGTGAGGCAGTACTGGTACCTGCTTGCAGATTGAACCCTAGGTCATTGCAATTCCTTTTGGTCTTCTTAGAACTGCAGGATACGCTTGCTCTCTGGAGATGTGTCCTCAGCCTCCTGCAGAGTGAGGAGCAGGCCGTCAGAGATGCAGCCANGGTCCACAGGTACCTTGTTCTTACCCTTTTTTGCAGCGCCTTAATGCTCACAGACTTAAAAGTCAGCACACTTTTTCTATAAATAGCCAGAGAGAAAATATTTTAGGCTTCATGGGCCCTTCAGTTTCTGCCTCAACTCTGCTGTTTCAGGGGGAAAGCGGCCCTAAACAACAGGTCGGCATGGCATGTGACTGTGTCCCCATAAAACCATACTTACAAACAGGCGGCTGCCCGGATTTGATCTGCTAGCCGCAGCGTGCTGACCCCTGCCCTGGGACATCATAGAGAAAAACTGTCTCCAGAGATAGAAATCTAATAAACAGTGCCTTTCACTAGTCACACGGTCATCCTTTTTAAATAAGACCAAGTCTTGATGATCCCATGTGGTTACGTAACCCGGGGATCGTAGATCCATCATTCTGTACTTCTGTGAGCGTTCACTTGTGGCAGAAACAGCGGAGTGTGAGTCAGGTTAACTTGGAGCAGAAGCAGGGTCACACCTCTGGACGAGTGGCCATCCGGGAGGGTGACCGCACTGGCGGACTTGGATCCCCTCACCCGGGGTGTCAGGAGAGATCTCTGGGTCAGCCAGCCCAAGGAGAAGCAGGAACACCATTTGGAGGCAAGAAGTCACAGGCTGAGCCGAGAAGGTTACCTCAAGAGACAGCAGAGTGGGAGGGGGAATAGCCGTGCAGGGTTTGTGACCAACTTCCCCTTGGAGTAGGCGAACTTCCTCGTACCAGAGTCCTCTGTTGTCATGGCGTATATGGGAGAAGCCGGCTCTTTAACCATCTCTGGGTGGTGCCGCTCCAGAGCAGGTTTGGTCAGGACCGGCTTCACCTCTCGGTGGGAAGACGTGCAGTTCGGTGCTTGGCAGTGATGTGCTAGCAGCCCCTCCCCGCCAGCCTCCACCCTGTCAGAGTTCTTGGGTAGGTAATTCTGCCGTCAGTGATTCATTCCACTGTCTGATTGTGTGTGTCCTTAGAGGGCCACACAGAGCACCCAGCAAGAGCTCAGTAAATATCTGATAGAATATAACACTCGCTAGATTTCTCTAGGACCCCCTCCACCAAACCTGGGAAAGGTTATTGCATACTGAAATTGATTAGTGGACTTATTCCCTCCTCATCTTCATAGTTCTTGCCTGACTACTCTTACTTCTTTCAGAATTTCTCCAAGTTCACCTCTAGTAAAAGCATATTACCATGTCTTCCTCCTTCTAGTTTGAAGTTTTCCTCAAGAAATACAAATTAATAATTATATATTGAGTGCCTTCCACATGTAAAAGGCCATGCATAAAAGCCTCTGAGAGAGTAATAAATGTAAAAGGCTACCTGTCTATTTTTGTATTCCTCACCGTGACCTATAAAAAGAGGATCTGGGGTGTGAAAAAGACAAGCAATCTCTAACAGTTAAATGTAGTATGTTACCATGGGGCACCTGGGTGGCTCAGTCGGTTAAGTATCTGACTTCGGCTCAGGTCATGATCTCTTAGTTCACGAGTTGGAGCCCCACATTGGGCTCTGTGCTGACAGCTCAGAGCCTAGAGCCTTCTTCGGATTATGTGTCTCCCTCTCCCCCTCCCCCATTCATACTCTCTCTCTCTCTCCCAAAAATAAACTTANCTGACAGCTCAGAGCCTAGAGCCTTCTTCGGATTATGTGTCTCCCTCTCCCCCTCCCCCATTCATACTCTTTCTCTCTCTCTCTCTCTCTCTCAAAAATAAACTTAAAAAAAAAACATTTTAAAAATAATAATAAATAAATAAATGTAGTATGTTACCCTGGACCAGATCCAGTACTAGAGGGGTGAAAAGCCGTACAGGAAGTTTCTAGAACAACTGAAAATACTGAAATACTGTCCATAGATTAAAATCAACATTAAATTTCCTGAATTTGATAACCGTACTGTGGTTTTGTAAGAGAATATTTTTGTTCTTAGGAAATATAGAAATATTTTAGGGGTGAAAGAACACAGTGCCTGCTACATACTCTCAGATGGTTCAGAAAAAAAAACTGCGCGTATAAATAGTAAATGCAGATACGGAGTTACTATACCTGCATCTTTTCAGTACGTTTGAAACTATTTCAAAAGAAAACGTTTCTTGAAAATCCAACTCCACAACTTGAAAACACTGACACAGCATATGTTGCTAGACCGTCCGATTGGCTTATCAGCAGTTCACTGTGTCGTGACTCCCCCACTGTGGCTCCTTTCCCCTGAATTTATAAATTCAGCCACCAGCCTCGGGCCCCTCCTTCAACCACTGGGTCTCGATTTTTCTACCTCGTGCCCCTGTTCCACTCTTGCCTCCCTGCTGAGCTCCGCTGTTACTCCAGAGTCTCCAGGGGTCCTGAGGCCAAGCCCAGACTTCCCGCCATGTCCCCTGGGTCACCCAGGGCCATGGTCCCTGCGGCCCTGGGCTGGTTCCCTGGCCCTGCAGCCAGGAGACCCAGGCCTGGGAGGGAAGAGTGAGGAAGAGCTGAGCATTAAAGGGCTGCCGACTGTTAGCCTGCAAGTCCCAATCACTGCTGTCCCCGGAGCGGATTCCTGCACTCAGCGTCAGGCTACTGGTTCTGGAGTGCTCTCTTAGCTCAGGGGGCACTCAGGTCTCTGTAGGAACGCGGGACCGACCGTTACCGACTGTGAGGCCTACTGTGGTCAAAGAGAAGTCCACCAATACAAACTGAGCTCCCATTGTGTACCCAATAGGGGACAGTCTCTAGTTCACGGGTGAGTTAGGAAGATAAAGCTAAAAAAAAAAAAAGCACATGAAAGAGGAAATGATTTGAGAGCAGACAAATGAAGGGCAATGTGGGGCGGTACAGTCACCAAATGTAGCAGGGGTTCAGAGAAGGGGAGATCTGGGAAGCCGGGTGTCATAGGCGGGACTGAATGTGTCACCACAAAAGATTTCTATTTGGCAGGGTGAGCAGAAGTTTTAGATGATTTTTTGTGGCTCAGAGGCCTGGTGGGAGAGCGGGATCGGAATTACCCAGGGCCAGGACTCCAAGGAAGAGAACCACCAGTTAGCTGTGCTTGTCGGGGTGGGCTTGCTTCTCTCTCCCTTCCTCCTCCCTCCCTACGTGTGCGTGCCTGTCTGTCTGTCTCTCTTTTTTAAAAGTCCTCTACGTTTTCTACATGAGAAGTTTCTCCCAAGAAGCCATCCTTCTTGAACCTAAACACTGACAATGGGTATGAGGTCGGGAGCCCTTTCAACTCCTCCCCTGCTGCTTTTACCCAGCGCTCTGTCTGCCTAACCCGAGAATCACACGCATGTAGTGAGTTAAACATAAATACCGCCCAGGTTGGTCCCTCACCCCTGCCCACTGGAAGCCCTTGTTCGAATGGAATCCAACATGAAATCCTGATGGAATCCATCAGGACCCCCTGATGGAACGGGCCCCCTGACAGTGGGGGTCCCAGGGAAACAGGAGCCGCAGAGCCAGTGGCCTCCAGTGTCTCCTGCTCTGGAAACTACAGCTCTTTCCACGGCATCTCAGGGCTGGAAGTGAGGTCCGTGCAGGGAAAGGAGAAGGTGGGGCCTCACCCGGAGCCCTGCCCATACCCGTTCTTGTCCTGGCTGCAAATTTCAATCCCGTGCTGCCGAGTCCTAGAAACACCATCTCTGCTGTCCCTCTCCACGCACTTTGTGGCTGGTCTAGAGTAGGGAGGTGCAGAGGGTCATGCTCCTGAAGCTAAGAAAGCCGTGGGGGTGCTCAGAGAGCTGAGGGGCTGAGTCTCACCTTCCAGTGACCGTGTGGGATGAAGCGCATGTAGGAGGTGAGCAGGCATAAACGTGGACAACACACCCGCCTTCACGAGGGCTATTTAAGCATGAGTTTATTTTCTCCAGGTGTCTTGGACACCACAAATCTATACCTGAAGCCAGCCGTGTGCAAAGCGACACACTAAGGATGCAGTCTGAAATGACTGATTCAGTGCTTGCGTCGTCTTCCGTGGCTTCTAGCGCCTGCCCTGCTAGGGAGTGCCGGGGCTCCCGGGCTAACCGTGCAGCGAGCCGGGCAGTCCGTTCTGTTCCTATAGCAGATAAAGGCCCCCTTTTTGCCCTCGCAGTATCTGTCGCCCATCTCCCCAGTGCCTAGGAGTACCGTGTCCCAGATCACAGTGCCTTGTGGCCTGTCAGGGCCCTTCCCAATTCCTGGTAGTTTCATTTCCTGCAAGGCTGCAGCTCAGAGCCAGAGGCATGTCTAGGTGTTTCCCCCGATAGCTCACAGGTCTGAGGCCCAGAAGTCCTCTCTGCTCTCCCCTCTCTCCTGCCTCCCACTGGCACCAGCAGGAGCCTGCAAACCCTGGAATCTACCTGCTGTGCTCCCTCATCCGGTCCCCACGGACAGCAGCTGCGGGGCTAGAGAACCAGCCCAGGGCTGCGGGGACCGCGACCCTGGCTGACCCAGGGGACATGATGGGAAGTCTGGGCTTGGCCTCGGAACCCCTGGAGACTCCGGAATAACAGCAGAGCTCAGCAGGGAGGCAAAAGAGGGGAACTGGGGCACAAGGTAGAAAAATCGAGATCCAGAGGTTGGAGGGGCCCGAGGCCAGTGGCTTTGAGGGCAGAATTGGAACAGTCATCTAGACTAGGGCAAGGTGTAGAAGAAAAGACCCAATGCCCGCCCAGTGTCCCCAGAACTGTGTTCCTCCCCACCCAGCACCCAGGCCCCGCCCCCTCACACACGTTTGTTACAGGCACCGCTGCCACCCACACAGAGCCCCACACACAGCACGAACACATCTCACAGGCTCCATCCCTTGAGCAAGCACGTTGGGAGGCCAGGTCACTGTGACACTACACAGTGGCCCCGCAGTGACGCCGGTCAGCAAAGCCCCGGAGCTGTGGGCCTGAGTCACGGCAGCTCCGCCCCTGGAACCTCCGCCCCCGGAACCTCTAGGACTGTCCACCAAGGTCTCCTGGCCACCCAGCCACGGGCCTGGGCTGTTTTCAGTTCCCTGGTGGTCCCGGGAGAAGAGCCCTCGCGGCCTGGCCTGCCTCCCTGCGGGGTCTTCCCTAGGTTGCTCTCACACACCGGCCGCAGTGCCTCTTCCGTGCGGGGGCACCAGGGCCCAGCACCACGCTCAGCTTTAGAGGGCTTTCTGCTCCTTGGGTGTGACCCGATGTGTATACACCAAGTACATTCTTCTGGAGAAGAATGGCCCCAGTCAGATGGCCACTCGCTGCACTAGAATGAGCCTTCACACGTGTCTCTGGGCCTGACCTGCCTCTCTCATTTCTTTTTGCCTGGTTTTTAAATTCTGAATTGTTTTCTCAATCCCCCGTTCACGCCTGCCTACACGGGCCACAGCTGTTTCTCCTACTCTTTAAGGATGAGGAGGGGCGCCTGAGTGGCTTAGTCGGTTAAACGTCTGACTTTCGCTCAGGTCATGATCTTGCGGTTCGTGGGTTCGAGCCCCGCGTCGGGCTCTGTGCTGACTGCCAGCTCAGAGCCTGGAGCCTGTTTCAGTCTGTGACTCCCTCTCTCTCTGACCCTCCCCTGCTCACGCTGTCTCTCCCTCTCTCTCTCTCCTAGAAATAAATAAAACATTTAAAAAAAAAAAAAAGGATGAGGCAACAGTAAACGTATTCGTTCGAGAAATAGTTACAAAGTGCCTGCCCGCCCGGCTTGTTTCACGTGCTGGTCCCAACCATCATCACCAACACCTCCCGCCTGGTCTTCTGCCTTTGCTCCTATCGACCTGCAGCCTCTTGTCCATGAGGCTATTAATGGGCTCTTCTTGGGAAGTAGGTCAGATGATGGTGCTGTCCTGCCGAAAGCTCTCCCTTGGCTTCCCGTCTTCTTAGAATAAAAGCCAATTCCTAAAGAAACATATAAAGCTGTATGCAAGGCACCTGGGTGGCTCAGTCGGTTAAGCGTCCGATTTCGGCTCAGGTGATGATCTCACAGTTTGTGAGTTCAAGCCCCGTGTCGGGCTCTATGCTGACAGCTCAGAGCCTGGAGCCTGCTTCAGATTCTGTATCTCATTCTCTCTCTGCCCCTCCCCCACTGGTGCTCTGTCTCTCTCTCTCTCAAAAATAAATAAATGTAAAAAAAAATTTTAAGCCGTACCCAACCTCACCCCTGCCTCTCTGCAGCTATGCGCTCTCCCTCTCTTTCACTACTCCAGTCACTCCAGTCTCCCTCAGGTTCTTTAACTCACCAGGCTCCTTCCAGCCTCAGGCCCTTTGCACTAACCACTTCCTCTGCTTGGAATGGTCTTTTCCGGTTCCACACAGCTAACCTCCTTCTTGTTTCAGTCTCTCTTATCTCTGCTTCAGTATCATCTCCACAGAGAGTCTGCCTTCACCACCCAGTTTAGAGTAGCCACCTAATCACTTGCTGTGACTTCACCCTGATGATTTAATTCTCCGCATAGTCCTTTCACTGTCTACTTTTACCATTTATTTGCTTTGTTCTGTGTCTCCCTCCAACAGAATGAAAGTTACAAGAGCGTAAGATTTTCGTCTCTTCTGCTTGCTGCTGTATTTCCAGAACCTAGCAAATAATAGACGCTCAGCAAAAAAAAAATCACTGTTGGGTGATCAGTTGAATGAAGGAATGGAGGAATTTGTCAACTGCAGTAGTTAAATACAGTAAAGAGATGAGTGTTTTTAGAATCAACCTAAGGCGAGGGAGATAGAGCTCTTCGGATTCTCTTTGCGAAACTGTCCTGAGGTGGTGGATCCTTGTTGCTGCAGACTCAGTCAGCTCACTTGGGCCCACGCCTTCCCAGAGACAGTAATTCAACAAGGACCCCAGCACGTGCTGACGCAAGGCCACTGTGGCAGAGCCTGCACTAGCTGTACCTCTCTCTCATCATGTCACTCTGTCTCACACGAGATGGAATTTCTTGAGCCAGAGTTTCACCCGTAGTGGCCCACCAGGGGAGAGTTCCAGTAGATCCTCAAGCCCCAGTCTGGGGACTGGGGCCGGTGCCAAAGGGATCCATCTGGAAGGCCTCGAGCTGGTGGCAGCAGCTCTGAGAATGGGGGCGCCTTCCTCCCGGGGCCTCCTGTGGGCGTCCCTTTCCCACTCTGAGTAGGCCATTGGCAGGGGTAGGGAGACAGAGAATGTCACCCACCGGGCACTCCTGCTTCTTTTCATTCTCCCAGCCACGCTGCGATATTTCGCTTTTGGCTCCATTTTAAGTACGAATCAGCTGAAGGCCAGAGAGTTGAAGTAATGGCCCCAGGGTCCGTGCAAGAGAAGCCTCGAGGTTCCATAGTGACAGAGGCTTCGCACTGAGCACTTCCTCTGAGACAGGAAGGGGACCCAAGCCCAGCCCTGTAGGCTTGGAGCCTAGGAGTTAACAGAACAGGGGTGTTGAAAGTCTTCTAAAGTAATTCACTGTTTTTGTGTTTGAAAGGAAAAGACTAGAATCAACCCAGGAAAATGGGCTTAGGGACCCAGGAGCTCAGCTAGACAGAGCTTGCCCTGGGAAAGGCAGTGGGAGTTGGCTGCTGGGGGGAGGGGGGAGGGCTGGAGGTCCTCCATCAAGGCTGATTTGTCCCCATTTCCCAGTCCCCTTAAAGGGGATCACAGGGCTTGAGGGTCTTAGCTGTGGAAACCGAAGCCCAGGGAAGGTAAACGATTGCCCCCGGGTCACATAATTAGTGGGGAAAAGGTCTAAAACCCAAACCCACTGAGACACAGAATAGCACTCCTCTCTACTGCTCCCCAGGCCTTGCCCTATAGAAAAGAAGTGACAGAGGGACACCTGGGTGGCTCAGTCAGTTAAGCCTCCAACTTCAGCTCGGGTCATGATCTCACGGTTTTCGAGTTCCAGCCCCGCATCGGGCACTGTGCTGACAGCTCGGAGGCTGGAGCCTGCTTCAGGTTCTGTCTCCCTCTCTCTCTGCCCCCTCACCCACTTGTGCTCTCTCGCTCGCTCACTCTCTCTCTCTCTCTCTCTCAAAAATAAGTAAACATTTTTAAAAATTTATACAAAATAAAAAGAAGAAGAAATGACAGAAATTGAAGGGTGCCCCCGAGAATAATCTGGACTCCTGGGATGGGGTCAAGGCATGAGGTAGGCACTGTGGGCTCCGGGCAGAGGAGAGGGAACATTGCCTTGGAGAGAGGGCCTGGAGGGGCTCCAGCCTCACAGGGGTGGGGAGAACAGAGTGTTCTACCAAACCAGGCATCTCCCGGCAATAAAACCACACCCTGCAGTCGGCCCTGACGCCCCGTGGCCTTGCTCTCCAGGCCTTCGTCTGTGTTGTCCGTGGGGTCCGTGGGAGGAGCCACAGCAAGCTGGGAGCCTCGATTCTACCTCCCAGGGGGCCTCGGGCACCACGTGCCAAGGGTGGCAGGAAACGGCCATCAGGAGCTGGTCCCCCCCCCACCCCCTTACAGCTCGGCTTACCCTGCACCGAACTGCCGGCCCCGCCCCCACGTCCCCGGAAGCCTGGCCATGACGTTCACCTGCGTCTCAGCAAGTGCGTCACTGGCAGCTGGCCCCCTGTGTGCGAAAGTAGATGCTAACTCATGCCCCTGACTTCATTCCGGGAGCGGGTTGCGGCCCCTGAGTACCCTGGCTGAGCCTGGTTGCTGGGGTGATAGGATTGTTTCCATGGCCTCCCTGTGACTAAGCCCCAGAAAGACAACAACAGCAGGCTCCTCTCGAGGAAACGAGGGTCCGTTTTGCATCACGTTGCCTTCACCGCTGCTGCTCCTGAAAGCCAAGCTGCCCCGGGCCCAAGGTGACTGGCCCCCGAGGGAGACCATAAGCCCACCGTCTGGGGCTCGGGCTCCCTGGCACTGACGTGCTCAGTCAGTCAGGACAAGCCCAGTGCCTGGTGACCCTCATTCTCCCGCTCCGGCCTCAGCTCCCATCTCTGTGGTTTCCCCCGTCTGGCCTCAGGCGCCCGTACTCTCCTCCGCTGGGCCACACCAGGATGCAGGATTCCTCTTGACTCTGGCCAACCATCTTCCTTCCTTCTTCTAAGCCAGTTTCAGGAATTAGGGTCACTTCTTTGTCAGGGTGACCAGAAGGGCCCCCATCTGGCCAGCCGCACCCCCCTCCCACTCCAGCTTGAGGCCCAACTCCTCAGGGAGCGCCCTTCCCAAGCCCTCCCTCCACGCCTTTCATCCACATAGACCAGCGCGCAGCCCCTTTACCCGCCCTGCCCCGTCCCCCTGCAGACTGGCCCCAGGATGCCCTTCTGCCTCCAGGCCCCAAAACCAAATGAGTGCCAGACCTGGATTGCCAATATAACTGCCCAAGACAGCACATCTGGGCACTGTAGTACCCCCCCTTCTTCAGCGTCCTGCTGTCACCCCAAGAGGTGCGGAGGGTAACAGCAGAGCCNCAAAGTACTCGAGTTAGTAGAACACAACCAAGGACCTTACTTGGGTATATCTCGAGACAGACTTTCTGAAGTATTTTCTTGGGATTTCAAGCAGGAAGCAGCTGGTGTTTTGATGGGGGTGTAGATCTGGCACCTGTGACAGAGACCCAAGTTAAAAGCGGCTTGAACAAGGTAGTGGCTTATTTCTCCCTCCTCACATCAAAGGCTCCGGGTTGTGTACTGTTGTGACGCTCCACAGTCACCAGGGACCCACGGCTTCTTGCTCAGCGCTCTGCCGTTTCCAGGAGGCACCGTCCTGCTCATGATGCAGGCGGCAGGTACAGTTCCCACTGATGTAGCCACAGTCTAGTGAGGGGGTGATATACACCACGTCCAGCAGTGTGTCATCAGCCGGGACTTGGTCGTGTACTGCATGGCTCAGCAAGGGAGGCTCACAAAGATGGTTTTGAGCTCCGTGAACACGGGTACAGCTAAGAAGTCTATTTCTATGTAAGGAGGGAAGAACGGATTTGGGAAGATAGGACCTTCACTTCTTGCCATTTCCCGTCTTCTTATTTTCACACAAGTACTAATTAACTGAGTTCCTGGAAAGTCCTGGCTGCTTGCTAACAGCTGGGGACACAGAGATAAATACGATAGAGCCTCTGGCCTTAACTGTTGGGACTCTGCCCTCTCAGGTGTTATTCCCAAAAGTCAACAGGCTTCCCTTTATTGGCATCCGTATTTTTTTAGCAACTCACATGACCATTTTTATAAGAAAAGGCAGTAAGTGATAACCAACAATAAGAATTCCCATCTCGGGACACCTGGGTGGCTCAGTTGGTTAAGCATCCGACTTCGGCTCAGGTCATGATCTCACAGTTCGTGGGTTCAAGCCCTGTATCGGGCTCTGTGCTGACAGCCAGCTCAGAGCCTGGAGCCTGCTTCAGGTTCTGTATCTCCCTCTCTCTCTGACCTTCCCCTGGTCATGCTGTCTTGCCCTCTCACTGAGAAATAAATAAAACATTTTTAAAAATATGCAAAAAAAAAGAATTCTCATCTCAATTTTTTTAATAACTTGATGAGTTTAGTTGCTCATCCCCATTACACTTCTTACAACCACACACATCATATAAAAACGAAAATAAAAACCAAAACACCCACAAAACTTTATTAGACAGCAACTTTGTAATTATGTTACTCATAGAGAAAGTTATCTCCTTAAAGAGGAAGTAGAGGGACCACACTTAGAAAAGACCCAAGAATGGTAGCGTGGAGGAGAAAGCCCCAAGGTCTCTGCACACACCCTGGCTGTTCCCTCTCTGTAGATTCGTCTATATTGACCTTGTTGCCTGGTGTGTCATCTACCTACATAAAGGTTGCTGGTTCCACAAGGCCCAGCCCCCAATGCCCTCCTTTCCCACAAAGCCTCCAGGCCTTTATTTCTTTCTCCCTCTCTTTCTCTCTCTCTCTCTCTCTCTTCCTGACCCACAGTGGTTAGCTCTTATATTGCTTCTTGGTTATGATCCCACCTATGCTGTAAGCCTTTTAAGGACTAGATCTCCATCCCAGTGAGGATGGACATGTTAAATTCCCATGTCAGGCTAACCTCTTGCTCCCACAGCATGGTTTAATGTGCCCATGGGGTTTGAGGTGAGCAGCTGCCTTCGAGTGGAAGGCCCCTGTGAAGGCTTGTGGTGAGCCCCACGGTGCCCCATGATCCAGCACCAGGCCTTGAGGACCAGGCTAAATTGGGATGGGTTGGGAAGCGATGCAGTCCCATTATACCAGAAAATAAAATTCACACCTTCTTTTATTTATTTTAAATTTTTTTTAATGTTTATTTACTTTTGAGAGAGAGACAGACAGACAGAATGCGAGCTGGGGGTGGGAGGGGCTCAGAGAGAGGGAGACACAGAATCAGAAGCAGGCTCCAGGCTCCGAGCTGTCAGCACAGAGCCTGACATGGGGCTTGAACCCACGAACCATGTGATCATGACCTCAGCTGAAGTCGGGCACTTAACCTACTGAGCCACCCAGGTGCCCCTCACCTCTTCTTCTAAAAGCCAGTCATAGGGGCGCCTGGGTGGCTTAGTCGGTTAAGCGTCCGACTTTCACTTAGGTCATGATCTCGCGGTTCGTGGGTTCGAGCCCCGCGTCGGGCTCTGTGCTGACTGTCAGCTCGGAGCCTGGAGCCTGTTTCAGTCTGTGACTCCCTCTCTCTCTGACCCTCCCCTGCTCACACTGTCTCTCTCTCTCCTAGAAATAAATAAAACATTAAAAAAAAATTAAAAATAAAAAATAAAAAAAATAAAAGCCAGTCGTAGACCGTCGTGGGGAAGAACACCGGGTGTTATATGTACGGGATGAGTCACTGGGTTCTGCTCCTGAAAACATTACTGCACTATATGCTAACTTGGGTGTAAATTCAAAAATATTATAATAAATACATATTTTTTAAAAAGAAATAAAATAAGAATAAATAAATAAATAAATAAATAAATAAATAAATAAAAGCCAGTCACGGAGCATAGTGGTTCTGCCTCAAAGTCACAAGTGTGCTAATTTGTTTCAAAAGTAAAAGAAAAAAAAAAACCCTATTCTCACCCTTTCCTCCTTAATCTATTCCAAATGAGAGCTTTGAGGAGGAAAAGCCCCCCAGAACCTACTCTGTTAGAGCAAATTGATTTCTGCTATGGAGAGGGGCTGGGATGGGGACTGGAGGTAGGGAAATAGATGGAACCTGACCTGGGAGATTTGATTTTTTGTTTGGAAAAGGATTTGGGTTGTTTTCGGGTTTTGCGTCGCAGCTTGGGAGTGTGTGAAGAAGCAGAAGCGAGCGGCACCTTGAGCCACAGCCTTTGTGGGCTTTTCCTCCAGCGCCTCCTGCCTGGGCCGGGCCCTGTGAAAGGTGCCTTGCTTGGCAGTCTGGCCAGAAAACCTTCCTCTGTAAACAGGTCCCCAGTGGAGACAAGATTGATAACAGACGTTTTGAGTCGGGGCAGAGCTGCCTTCACCCCTGAGGAGAGCGTGCCCAAGTCTGGCCCTGGAATTCTCCTTTGCCGAGGCAAGTGAGCCTCTTCAAGCTTTCAGTTGGGTTACTCTCATTTTGTTATTCCTCTAACCTCTCTAACCAGCAGGGCGACTGAGGCTCGCTTGTGAGCCCTGTTTTTATTTTTCACACTCTATTTTTATACTTGAAGCTGCGGTTGTAAAATATACACTCAAGAATGTTGGCTCTGCCCCCACAAGACGCAGGAGGCTGTCCAGACGCACAGCATGGGGGGGTTGCTCCCAGGAGTGCCCTGCCCGCGCCCCTGGCCCTTCGGGGATGGACAGGAGGGGCCAGGGGACAGCAGCTGCTGTAAGAGACTGGTCCAACAAGGAGCCGAATCCTGGCCAAGTAATGCAGACTTGACCCTGAGAAACTGTCAGGAATATTTTTCTGGTGTTTTCCCAAGCACACAGGGAGGGGTCAGAACCCTCAGAAGCAGAATTCCCAGTTCGCTGTAAAGGGTTCATTCATCCACATCCGTACAGTTGTCCTGGCCCCCATCTTCCATCGCCAGCCATGCAGAAGGTGTGTGTAGCCTGGCACTTCGTGAAAGCAATGCCAGCGAAGCCGTCTTGTTTGTTCCATTCACCACCATTTGCTGGAAGTGGTTGTCACGTTCAGGTTACCGCAGAGCGTAGAGAATGGGCATAAGAAGTCTTCCCAAGTTCTTCTCTGGCCGGTCCCAACCCCTCCTGTTATCTTCTTTCCCTTCTTCTCCCCCGGGCTCCTCCCTGTCTTCCCCTTCCTCCAACCAGAATAGATCTGCAAATCTCCTGATGTTTCCACCTTGGCTGGAAGCAGTGCGGAGCCTTTTCGAACAGACTTGTCCATAAATCTTAGGTTGTTTTTCATCTTTGAAAAAGCCGCTCCTATCAGCAAGTCGTTATTCACACGTAAGGGGCAGGGGACAGTTCACTTAATTTCAAACTTCAGTTTCTTTTCACTCCATTTTATAACATCCACTCCCCAGAAACCACAGAAATTTAAAAATACCAGTCCCAATAGGCAAGGTGTCCCCTGACCTAGCCTGTGAGAACCAGGGCTGGCCACCTGGGGATGAGAGAGGGGTGGGGNTTGAGTGGTGGATTTGGTGGGCAGGGAGATTTGGGGAGATGGGTGATATTTATAAGGAAAGGCTTAATGTAGCTGTTACTATAAATTAAAAATAAGGACTATGTATAATATAGCTAATGGGCTAGAATATACTTCAATTCCATGGTATACCAGCTAGAAGAGAGATGAAGGAAGGGCCAGTTTGGAGCAGATGAGAAGAGAAAGGAGGTGGGGGCTACAGAGAAACAGATTCCCAGTCAGAGGCCTGGCTCTTTCTCTCTTTCTACTTTGTCATCTTCAGCGTGTTGGCTTTTGACCTCATGCTTGTTCGCACGGCTGCAAGATTGCAGTCGTACGTTCAGCCGTCACCCCAACATTCTGGATGGGAAAGGAGGAAGAACATAAAATTTTCTTATCTCAAGGTTCTTATCATCCAGGAGGAGAATATGTCCCCCGAAGGCCATCCCTGTACGCCTCCTCAGCCAGGACTGGGTGCATGGCCATCTTAGCTACGAAGGTATGAGAAGGGGCTAGGCGCATCACCTGCAAGAGTACACGTTGCCTCCCAGAACAGAACTGGACTTGTGTGCACAAGGGAGAGCAGATAGTGACTGGCGGGCTGCTAGAAGGCTGAGTAGATGCCCAGGGAGTGCCCTGGCATGCCCAAGCAACAGTAGAAGTAGCCCTCAGAAGGAGTGAACAATGGGGGTCGGGGCGGGGGGCGGTTGGAGGAAGGACAGGAAATCACTGCACATTGCCCAGAAGAGGGGAGGGGTGCCATTGCCCCCTAAAGTAGTGGTTCCACCCTGCCGTGTGCACATAGGCCATCTGAGGATCTGTGACACAAGCTGTGGGTTCGACGGGGGTGGGTACCAGATCTCACATTACCTACCAACTCCCAGGTGATGTTGTTGCAGCTGATCAAGGGACCAGACCCAGAGTAGCAAGACCCTGAAGGTAGGCTCTTCAAAAGTAAAGGCCCAAATGTGTTTGTTAAGCATTTTAATGTAACTTCTAATACCACTGCAATAGAAATTGAGACTCAAATATAAAGGAAAAACAATAACTCTTCAATTGAGCTTTTCCAAAAATGGGGGGTTGGGGGCAAAATCTGCTGTATCTTTTGCGAGTCCCGTGTCTACACATAACAGAAAAGCCAAAACGGTGGAAGTTTCCCTCTCTGTCAAGGTTAAGCCATCCGTAAGGAGGAGTGCAGGGTGATCAGCGGCTCTCAGTCATGAGGCCCCAGGCCCAGGCTTCCTGTGTCTTTCTGCTTCACTCTCCTGGCATGTGGCCTCTATTCTCAGGGGCACCTCTTGGTCTCAAACGGCTGCAAGAAGAATTAGCCATCTCATCCTCACCGCAGTTGAGAAGGGGAGGAAGGGAAAGCAGTGAAGGGCTCCAGCCCTCGCATCTGAGGGGCCATCCCAAAACCCCACAGGGCATTTCTGTGGACCTCTTGCTTAGTAACGTGGTCCTGTTTAGTGCAAGATGTGCAGAGAAATGCATTCCTTCGGCCTGGGCACGTCACCTAGGGTTCTCTTACTAAGGAAGAAAGGGGCACCTCTGGCTACATGCCAGGCCGATACAAGAGTTACACCTAAAATGACATGGAATGGTTGAAAATAAAGGGATGACCAAAACTTTCCCAGGCGAAGGACAACCAAACTAAAGGGTTGCCACTGGTAATATTAGGCAAACTAAAATTTCAGACGAAAAGTAGAAAGATGTACAGGAAGGGGAGCATTGGGTCATGATAAAGGTAAAAGGGTATGATCCACAAAGAACGTGTCACAGGCATGAAACTTCATACATCAAGTAAAATAGCATCAAAAATATATAATCCCCTCCACGAAACACTGTAAGAAATATTAGGGAAAACTTGTTAATATCACACACATAAGTAGGATATTTTAACCTACCTTTCTCAGAATTTACAAGGTCAGGCAGACCAAACAGAAATAAGGTTATAAAGTGCCATATTTAAAAGCTTGGATATGGGGGCGCCTGGGTGGCTCAGTCGGTTAGGCGTCGGGCTTCAGCTCAGGTCATGATCTCAGGGTTCATGAGTTCAAGCCCTGCGTCGGGCTCTGTGCTGACAGCTCGGAGCCTGGAGCCTGCTTCGGCTTCTGTGTCCCCCTCTCTCTCTGCCCCTCCCTTGCTCATACTCTTGTCTCTCTGTGTCTCTCAAAAATAAATAAAACATTAAAAAAAAAATTTTTTTAATGAAAGCTTGGATAGGTACTCTGCAGACAAAAAATAAGCATCCATTTATTTCAAAGAGCAACAAAACATGTACTAAAATTGATTCTATTTTGAGCCCCTTAGAAAATCTCAATTCCATAAGGTAGAAATCTTTCTAGGCTGCATTGTAACCAAATCATAAGCAAACTTGACATTTAAAATAAAAATATAACAATAAAAATGCCACTTAGATAGTTATACACAGTCTTCTAAATAAGTTATGCCAATGACAAAACAAAAGTTAAAAGACTCCTTTTAGGCCTAAATAGATGAAATCACTATCAGTGTTTAAGCAGATGAACCTGTCCTCAGTGGAAATACTTGCACTGTTGTCGACCATTAAATTCTTCTCCAAAATACACAGAGAATTCTTTCAAAATCAGTAGTGAAGATAATAGAAATAAAAGATAAAAACCAAGCACTTTGCAGAAGAAAAAAACAGCCAAGAATGGTACACATAAGACAAAACACACTCACTCTGACTAGTAACAAATGTCTACCACACAACAGGGCCCTGTCATTCGCCTCACAGCTTAAAGGCGAAGAATAAAAAGACCATTCTCACCAGGATTGCCAAGATACGATCATACCCGGAGTGGCTATAAATTGGTATGTTATTAAATTTAAAAACATTTTTTTAATGTTTATTTTTGAGACAGAGCACGAGTGGGAGAGGGACAGAGAGAGGGAGACACAGAATCCAAAGCAGGCTCCAGGCCTGACAGCTCTGAGCTGTCAGCACAGAGCCTGACGTGAGGCTCGAACTCATGAACCCCGAGATCATGACCTGAGCTGAAGTCGGATGCCTAACCGACTGAGCCACCCAGGCACCCCTAAATCGGTACATTTTTAGAGGGAGTTTAATGGTATCTTCAGAAATTCGTAATGTTTTTACCAATTGATTCAAGGAATTCCAGAGAAGTTTATCTTACAGAAATATGTGCATATGTGTAAAGATACATGGGCAACCCAGAGGGTTAAATAAACGTTGATACATGCGCTTACCGTGAGGCAGTTAGAAACAATGAAGTAGAAGGGCGCATGGTGGCTCAGTCGGTTAAACGTCTAACTTTGGCTCAAGTCATGATCTCACAGACCGTGAGTTCGAGCCCCGCATTGGGCTCTGTGCTGACAGCTCAGAGCCTGGAGCCTGCTTCAGATTCTGTGTCTCCCTCTCTCTCTGACCCTCCCCTGCTCATTCTCTGTCTCTGTCTCTCAAAATAAAGACATTAAAAAAAGAAGAAAGAAAAAGAAACAATGAAGTAGATCTGTATGAACTGACAGGCAAAGGTGCCCATGACATGTTGTTGCCTGAAAAACTACAAGCTGTTATTATAGGCAAATCTATAGTTTTTAAAGTCTGGAAGTCCATATGTTATAAACTGCAGCCTCTGATGCCCACGGGGACCTGGCACAGAGCAGGAGTGCGTGAGCCGGCCGGGTGTGTGGTCACAGTAAAGAGCAGGGACAGCAGTGAGCAGCAGAGCAGGTGTCTTCTTGGTTGTTGGGACTTGGAACCTTGCCACATGCATCCCGGAGTCCATGGATCAGGACTTAAGACTGGCGACTCATTCTGCTTCAGCCCCAACATGACCTCTTGTCACGGGCAAGGGCATGCAGGGACGGCCCCTGGCAACATCACCTTGCATCCCCTTAACGATGAACCTGGAGCTTCTGGTCAAGGGCAGTCTCGTTGCCCCTCTCCCATGAGCGTGGCGGCGGGAGCTCGGTCCTGTCACTCAGACAGTTACAGTGACTAAAATTGAGTTTAAGATTTTTTTTTAAGTTTATTTATTTATTTTGAGAGAGAGAGAGACAGGGTAGGGACAGAGAGAGAGGGAGACAGAGTATCTCAAGCAGGCTCCATGCTGTCAGCACACAGCCTAACACGGGGCTCAGACTCACAAATCATGAGATCATGACCTGATCAAACCAAGAGTTGGATGCCTAACCGACTGAACCACCCAGGCGCCGCAAAGACTTTTTTTTTTTAGCACCCTAGAACTTATGGACTATGTTTTGTTTGAGCTTTACTTGTTCCTTAGTGTTCTGCAAACTCACTCCACCTCAGAGGCTCCAGAATCTTCCAGAATCTTCAGGAAGCCCCACACCAGCCAAGTTACCCACAATCCCAACGTAACCGCGTGTAGAGTTACTCTTTTTAGTCTCTATAAGCCTTGGAAGGGAGAGGGGCCAACAGCCTTAGCGCTCTTGGAAGAGAAGAATAGCAGGAAATAAACAGCTTGAGGAGGGTAAAGCTCAAAGATTGAGGTCTTCCAGTTGCTGATTTCTATCCTGCTAGCAAAACCTCTATGCCACTTCTCATTTCTAAAAGTGACCTTCACCTTGATTTCTGTCCCCGACAGTGTAAATACTGGCCACTGGGGCTTTGGTCCAAAGAATGGTTTGACCCCCAGTGTAGGGTTGCCAGATTTAGCAAATAAATATTCAAATATATAAATTTGAATTTCACATGAACCACGAATAATATTTTCTGTGGAAGTATGCAGTATTCGAGACATACTTATGCTAAAATGTTATTCATTGTTTATCCAGAGTTCAAATTTAACGGGGTGTCCTCTGTTTGATCCAGCACCTCTAGCCCAGTGGGCTCCTGTGGCTCCCCCATTCCGAGAGGGGGCATCTGAAAGTTGAAGGATAGAGATAGGTAGGAGTTGAAGTGCTAGTTACCCACAAGTCCCCTCGCACCCAGAGCCTCCTGACCCCCTCCCATCCCCCTGCTTGTGCCTCCCCCTCCTCTCACGTGCTTCCCTACTTCTGAGTTTTGCCTCACTTCCTGTCTCTTGGCTTCCTCTCTTTTAGACTGTGGCTTTCCCCTACCGTCCTTTTTCCTCATTTTGCTCTCGCTGGTCCGTAACATGTAATTAAAGTTTACATGTTTGAGTGTTGGTTATGATTACTAAATAAGGTTTTACGTTCCTTGCTATAATTTGAATAGCAGGGGAATTTAACTTTTTGTGTGAGTTTCATTTTCCTTTTGTTGATAGGTGGCCTTAAGTTCAATTTTAGCTGTGTGAGTCATCGACCTTCGTTCACCTTGAGTGAGAAAATAGGTCTCCCCGTTTCCAGAATGAATGAATTCACGTGCATCTTCCCGAGATGGGTGGCAGTGGGAGAGACTGGAATGGGGGACAGAGGGCGCCTGCTAAGTTGACCCATTCCGAGGGAAGGGGCTCAGAAGCCTCTCGTACTGGTAAAGCCTTGCCTTTGACATAGGGTCCAGCTGCCCAGAGCAGAGTCGGGCTCTCTCCCCTTTGTGATTGATCACCTGACCCATTCCCAGCAAGAAGCCGCCTCTAAAAGACAGTGAAGAGCATGGTTTGCAGCTAATAACTAGCGCCCCCGTGGCCTTCTGCTTCCATGCTCTGCCTCTCCCAATGAAAGCTGACTCTCGAAGGCAACTTTGTTCTGGCCCCTTTCCCCTAAACGAATGGGGGTGGGACAATTCTCTGAGCTCCCCCCCAGTCAGAACCTCTGTTTTCTAGTCGCTGCTCTGAGGGACTCTAATGTCTGTGTTTCTCCCATCCTCTCCCTGCCTGTCCTTGTTTCTCCATCTCTGCTTTCCACACACCAACGGAGGGACCATGGCCCAGAAGGTGCCTTCCCATCTGGGAAGCAGATCTTTGAAGGACAGTGCCATCTTGGAGAGGCAATAGTGATCTGGGAGTCAGGGAGTCGCCTCTGTCCTGGCCTAGTTGCTTCTACTCTCTTGGCCTCAGTTCTGTCATCTGTAAAATGGGAGTGCTCATGTGTCTCACAGAAATGCTGTATGAAAATATGAATAAAAACAAGAGTCAAAAAGTGAACAAAGTTCCATCCCCAATCCAGTGCTAAATGACATTTTTGGGGGGTTCTTTTGTTTGTAGAGAGAGAAAGAGTGAGTGAACAGGGGAGGGACAGAAAGAGGGAGAGAGAATCCCAAGCAGGCTCCATGCTTTCAGTATGGAGCCTGACATGGGGCTTGAACTCACAAACCGTGAGATCATGACCTGAGAAGAAATCAAGAGTCAGATGCTTAACCGACTGAGCCACCCAGGCACCCCTAAGTGATTTTTTTTTAATATATGTTATTTCTTTTTGAGAGAGAGATAGAGACAGCATGAGCAGGGGAGGGTCAGAGAGAGACGGAGACACAGAATCGGAAAACTGGCTCCAGGCTCTGAGCCAGCTGTCAGCACAGAGCCCGATGCGGGGCTCGAACCCACGAACCGTGAGATCATGACCTGAGCCGAAGTCGGATGCTTAACCGACTGAGCCACCCAGGCGCCCCCCTGGGTGATATTTTTTAATGCTGGGAAGCCAGAAACTTCCTGTTGGTGGTAGAATCTTTCTCATTCACCTGATAAGAGAACCTTACCACTTTATTTTGAAGGTGACTTTTTATCTCTCCTTTATTCATGGACTCCTAAACATCTGGGTGTCCTTTCCTGTCTTTCCTTCCTAGCAGGAGAAAAGTTAAAAGAAGCGAAAGGAATAGATATGTCCCCCTTGACATTTCATCATATATTTCAGCAGAAAGGAGTTTGGCGCTGAAAAGTTTGACCTAACGGTTGAAGACTGAGTGACTGAGTGGAGGTGTCTCCTTCACTCTGCGGAGGAGACAGCTATGTGAATTGGAGGTCACCACTTGCCAAGTGGCGGCTCAAAAAATGTTGGATCACGTCTCTTGACTTTGATGGGGATAAAATAACAAAGACTCGCCCGCCCGAAGCCCATGGCCTTTTGCTGAGCAGAGTCCTGTCTGCCATCTAGTACAGAGGCTTCATCCCAGCTGGAAACCCACTAATGAGCGAGGCCGAAGAATCCGGGCTTCCCGGGGTGTGTGGGAAACTGAATCGAAGAGGCCACAGCATTCCGACTCCGATACTTGGACAGGGCCCGCGCATTCCCTTGGCTACAGCCATCGGGGGCCGCGAAAAGCACGGAGATTTAGCCAGGGCCTCGTCTCCGTTGTTGTGAGGCCCAAGCCCCGGTCACCTGGGAGTGGTGTTCCCTCGTCACCTTCGAAGCCCCCTGCCCCTCAGCGGTGAGAAACGACGAGAATCGGCCACGCCCGTGGAAACTCCGGGTCGGGGAAGGAAGGCAGGAGCAAGATCAAAGCCACTTGTAACCCAAGAATTCCTCAGCAGCTCGAGTCCCTTAATAATTATGGTTTGGAGATTTGCCAGAAAGCAAAACCACTTAGCCTGCCGTATTTAACAATGAGCAGTTTTCTGTGTTCATAATAGTCACTGTGCAGGGCAAATTGGCACCTTGAACAAAGGATAGGATATTTATATGTGTATATAAAATAACCCGCACTCCCTTAAGCCCTGAAGCATGTCTGCGGGGAAGAATGTGGCCCTTCCTTCTGCACTGGTACCTGTTTTATGAGTAAGTTGGAGAAAGGCTACATACCCTGCCCCCACCCCCACCCCCCGCATTTCAAACAAACAAACAAACAAACAAAAAAACCTTTGTTTAACTCCAAATTTTCCAAACTTATTTAATAGCCAGATCTCTTGTTTTAACCTTTGGTTGGTTTTAGAGTATGGAGTTTTTCCTTTTGCTTTGTTTTGTTTTAAATATCTATCCCCGTTCTAAAAAGCCAGTCTCCCAAAGAAAACTTGGAAAATGATGGGCCAAGGAGGGTCAGAAGCAGAGATTGAGACCAGTGGGAAGATGGAGGAGACAAGTCCCCAGCCCTGAGGGATGATGGATATGATTGCTGGAACCCAGCTCCGCACATCAGTTTGGAGCATCCCACCCACATTGGCCCCTGTTTCTCTGTGTCATTTTTTTTATGTTTATTTATTATTTTTGAGAGAGACAGAGACAGAGCATGAGCAGGGGAGGGGCAGAGAGAGAGGGAGACACAGAATCTGAAGCAGGCTCTAGGCTCTGAGCTGTCAGCACAGAGCTCGACATGGGGCTCAAGCTCAACGAACCGTGAGATCGTGACCTGAGCCGAAGTCGGCCACTTAACCAACTGAGCCACCCAGGCGCCCACCCCTCTCTGTGTCATTTTTTTGTTCCTTTGGTTATATATTCAACATTTGTAATTGGAGGAAATTGGAGAAAAATGGCCACGGGGAGGAAAGTTCATTAGAACTGGACCTTATAGGGTGGGTATGATTCCAGTGAGGGAATCCAGTCCCCCATCAAAGATGCGGAACATTCCATGTAAACTGGTACAGCCCCTCTGGAAAACAGTGTGGAGGTTCCTCAGGAAACTAACAATAGAACTCCCCTATGACCCAGCAATAGCACTGCTAGGAATTTACCCAAGGGATACAGAAATGCTGATGCATAGGAGCACATGTACCCCAATGTTCATAGCAGCACTCTCCACAATAGCTAAAACATGGAAAGAGCCTAAGTGTCCATCAACAGACGAATGGATCAAGAAGATGTGGTTTATCTATACCATGGAATACTACATGGCAATGAGAAACAATGAAATCTGGCCATGTGTAGCAACATGGATGGACCTTGAGGGTGTTATGCTGAGCGAAATAAGTCAGGCAGAGAAGGACAAATATCATATGTTTGCACGTATAGGAGGATTAGGAGGAACTTGACGGAGGAACAAGGGGGAGAAGAAGGGCGGAAATGGTGGGGGAAAGGGAGAGAGGCAAACCATGAGAGACTCTTGAATGCTGACAAAAACTGAGGACTGATGGATGTGGGGGGAGGGGGGGATGGGCATGGAGGAGGACACTTGTGGGGATGAGCACTGAGTGTTATGTGGAAACTAATTTGACAATAAACTGTTTGTAAAAAAAAAAAAAAAAAAAAGATGGGGAACATTCCAGGAAGACAGGGGTGGCCAAGTATGAGGCCCGTTCAGAAGAAGAATTAGTATAGGCCAAGCCTGAAGTGCACAAGTGGGGTGGGGTCACGTGGGCTGGGATGCAGTGGAGGACTTCCACATCAAGCAGGACCGTCGCACGCACAGAGGTCACAGGGTCTGACCCAACCCGCTTCGGCACAGAGGGCCATATTGGGTCATGTAAGTGAGAATTCTAGGGCTGGCTTCGGGTATGCCATAATTCAAGTGCTCAGGCAGTGTCCCAAGGATCTCGTTTCTCTCCCCGCTGCTCTTCGGTTGGTTCTGTTTTCAGATAGGCTCTCCTTGCCCTCAGAGTTACAAGACGACTGCAGCAGCTCTGGCCTTGATTTAAGGCCTGTGTCAGTCAAGTTCCTTTCCTGTTAAATGCTTTTTTAATGGCTGCCGTTGGGTTCCAGGCCCATCGCAGAATTCATCTCTGAGTCAGAGGCCATGATGCCCTGATTGGCTTAGACCTGGGGTGTGAAGTAAGACTAGCCCCACCCAAACCACATAGACTCAAAGATATGGAGGGGCTGGCTCTAGGGAGAAGGTGGGGTACAGTTATCCAGAGAAAGTGAATGGAAGCTGGGCCTCGAAAACTACAGGTGTCCACTAAAATCCGGAGTACCGGGCCAAAGAATCTGGATATCATTTGCGGCAGAAAACCAGTAAAAATTTCTGAATGAATAGTGATCAGAACTATGCATTAAGATTAATTCAGCTACAGTTTAATAATTGCCACGTGCTTGGCACATCGTAGGGGCTCAATAAATATGTAATGAATGGTAAACGGGAGGTAAATGGGTGGGTTGGGGGTGAGGAGAGAGAGAAATGCATTCTTAAGAAACCATTGTAATCATTCCGGAGGGGAGCTGGCAAAGGAAGTAGTGAAAACTCATCAAGAAAATCCAGAGGTTCCATTGTCGTGAAACCCACAGAAGGAAAATCTGTCAAGAGGACAGGGTTGGTGAGCCATGCCAGACACTGTCAAAAGGCCAGATCAGGGAGGATAGGGGCTGAGAAAATGTCAGAATGGAGAGTTGAAAGAGAAGGGCCAGTAGTAGGATCATCAGAAGCCAACTTCAGGGAGTTCAGAAGTAAGAAGGAGGCCACCCTGTATATCACCGGTCTTCTCTTCCTACTTGCTTCAAACTCGAGGGGGGAAAAACAAAAGTCCTCCTTCACCTCCACACATTCTTATGAAGCATCTGATGCCAACCCTGTGACCTTATCCAACCATGATGTCCTTTTCTCCCGCACGTCTTTAGGCCCTCCTCCCTCTCCAGGGCTCTCTCTTGTATAAATATTAACGTTACTATCTTGTCCTAAGACAACATTTCTTAGACCCTGTTCTGCCTTAGGTTAATGTGTCATAAAGAATCGTTAGAGGAATCTTGAAGTTGGGGCGGACAGAAGTTTGAGATTGGTTGAATATCCTTTGTAGATGACAAGGTTACCTGTAAGAATGAGTGGTTAGGGAGTGAGATACAGGGAGAATGTTGAAGCAGTTCACTTAGAGGTTCAGTTAGGAGCCACCAAAAAAATGAATGAGGGGCACTTGGGTGGCTCAGTGGGTTAAGCATCTGACTCAGTTTCAGCTCAGGTCATGATCTTGTCGTTCATGAGTTTGAGCCCCACATAGGGCTCCACACTAACAGTGCAGAGCCTGCTTGGAATTCTCCCTCTCTCTCTGCCTCTCCCTGTCTCTATTTCTCCTTCTCTCCCTCTCTCTCTCTCAAAATAAATAAACTTTTTTTTTTTTTTTAATGAATGAAAGAATTGCCAGGGGCCAGTGGGAAGACTGCTAAGATTAAATAGCTTGAATTTATGGAGCGCCTCATCAGCATACTGCCTGTCTTCAGCTAGAATCTGCACAGAGTAGAATAGTGAATGACCTGGGCTTGAGCACAGGTGTTTATGGAGCGCTGTTGACATGGCCCGAAGGTCAACCTGACGTGGGGGGTCGGGGCTAGAAGACACTCGCGGATCAAGGGAGCCCAGGTATGTAAAGAAAGGCAAGTGATGGCCTGAGAGAAGAGGCAGAGTCCAAGAAGTGGTCAGAGATGTGTGAGGAGGTTGTCTCAGTGGAAGAAATAGAAGGTTAAACAGTTGTGTTGGGGATATTAGAGAGGCCATAGGGTGTATGATATGTGGTTTAAAGCCCATATCCTAACCTGCTTCTCCACTTACCTTGTTTATAAAATGAGGCTCATAAAACCTTCAGGACGTTGTTGTAATTAATACCTATGAGGTACATATGACAGCACTTGCACGTAGTAAGTACTCACTGAACATGGCGGTGGTGATGTTCATTTTAAAGTGATGAAAAGGCTTAGAACTTGAGGTCTTGAGTTTGAACCAATTCTAAGGAATGGCAAGTTCTCAGATGCCATCAGGCCTGTTGTGGGTGGAGTGAAATCGGAGGTGGAAAGCTTTGGAATCGAGAAGGCTGCAGAATGGAGCACCCGAATACCGGCAGGGACATCTGTACAGATGTGGAGGCCATCAGTGGGCCGGCAACGACTCCGCATCCCTGAGAAAGGCCAGGTCTCTACCTGAAGTTAACAAAAACAGGGAGGTGGCTATGATGGACTTCCAGGGAAGACAGATTGTTGAGAGAGAAGGAGCGAGGGCCATCTACAGGTGGCGGAAGGAGGGGCTCATCCGTCTGAGTCAGAGACTGAGGGAAAGAAGGAGCAGCCTCTACTGGAAAGTGAGGAGTATTCTTCCAGGAGGAGGAAGAAACGAGCCAAGGATGAAAAAGTGGAGTATTTGTTCACAGTAGAACAGATTTTGATTGAGAAGAGATGTTTTTCATAATAGCTTTTAAGAAAACGCATTCCCAAGCGTGGGGGCGAGTCTGAAGAAGGCTTTCGCGTAAGGGAGGAAGTGAGAAGGAGGTTTTAGAGTAGATTCCTGGGAAAGCCAGTAGGCGGGGGCTCTGTTCCCTCACCTTGATTGTAGGATGTGCCCCATTAGACACGCTGACCCAGGACTGGGGGTCCCAACCGGCCACCTCCTGCTGGCCCGCTTACCCCTCCTGCCCTGGGGGCACACAGTGCCATGTGCATTTCCCGGGTCGGTGCCATTGGGCGCTCTGATGGATAGAGGGCCAGGGAGAGCTGGGACTGAGGGCTTTTGCTTTTAGAGGGCAGACAAATGTATTTAAAGGGAGAGAAACAGGACACCAGCAAGCTTCGTGGCCGTGTTCTTTTCCAAAAGCACTGCTCAGTAATGTAATTGTATTCGGACATTTTTTTTGCATGACATCAGGGAATAGCCTCCCTTAAAAGCGCTCATGAAAAGCACAACTATAAAACACACTCAAGCAATGAAATGGAAACCAGACAAGTGGGTCTGGGTAATTCGGGTAAAGAGATTTCTCCTTGCAGCTTTGTGATCTGATCTCTGCTCTCCGCGTAAAACTCTATTTCACGAGATCCACTGACATACGACCCTTACCTTGCAGGTGCTTTTAGACATAACATGTCTTGCTTTATTACCAAACGTGCAGGAAAGCAAGGGTTCCCTCCTCGCTGGCTGGTCAGACCACCCTCCTCAGCTTGCCCCCTTTCTCCAGTCCTCCCAANCTTCCCCCGCCACACCCCTGCTCAGGATTGGTCTTGGGGAAGTGTGCCCTGGGGAGCATGACTCATTGAAGAGGGTCTTTCTTACCCACCCCCTTTTCTTAAAGTCACAGAGGCACAGAATGGAATGACCCGCCATCCTCTGTTCTTGGCACACTCTGGCTCCATGCCCAAGGAGCTGCTTTCTTTTTTGTATTTTTCTTTTTTGTGGAGGTGGAACACCTAACATAAAAGTAACTATCTTAAAGTGTAAATGCAGTTGTGTTTCTTTTTTTTTTTTTTTAATTTTTTTTAAGGTTTTTATTTATTTCTAGGAGAGAGAGACAGCGTGAGCAGGGGAGGGTCAGAGAGAGAGGGAGTCACAGACTGAAACAGGCTCCAGGCTCTGAGCTGGCAGTCAGCACAGAGCCCGACGCGGGGCTCGAACCCACGAACCGCGAGATCATGACCTGAGCGAAAGTCGGACGCTTAACCAACTAAGCCACCCAGGCGCCCCGCAGTTGTGTTTCTTACATGCATAATATTGTGCAGCCATCACCAGTATCTAGTCCCAGAGCCCTGTCATCGTGCTTCCTCGCCTCCCCAAAGGCCTGTGCCCCTTGGGCAATCACTCTCTGTCCTCCCCTTTCCTCCCAGCCCTTGGCAACCAGCAGCCTTTCCGTCTCTGCCTCTTCCTGTTCTGCCTATTTCATGTTCAAGGGTTCATCCATGTTGTAGCATATATTAGTACTTCATTTTTTTTTTTGATGCCTGAGTAATAGCCTCTTGTATGGAGGTCCCATATCTGTGCATCCAGTCATCCATTGATGGACAGTTGAGTTGTTTCCACCATTTGCCTACTGTGAGGGTGCTGCTGTGAACATGGATATCAAGTTCTTATTTGATATCTTATTTGATTTGAGTACGTGCTCTCAGTTCTTCTGGCTGTACACCTAGGAGTGGAACTGCCACATGATATAGTAATTCCGTGTTTAACTTTTTTGAGGAACTGGAGGTCCCTTCTTTTTTTTTTTTTTTTTTTTAAAGTAAGCTTTACGTCCAATGTGGGGCTTGAACTCATGACCCTAAGACCAAGAGTCGCATGCTCCACCGACTAGGCTAGCCAGGCGCCCCTGGAGGTCCCTTCTTGATGGGCATTCTCCTAGGTCTGCTCTGCCAAGGAATAGTAGGCATCTACCAACCCAGCCCTAGCCCCCAGGACACACTGACCTCATTCTGCTACATCTGGAAAGAAACCGAAGGAGTAAGGCTAAGAAGCCAGGAGTCTCTCTGGAAGTGAATAAGGTCACCAAGAAGATGCTGGTAATCAGAAGAAAGACAGTCTGGGAAGAGATAGGGTGCTAAAGAGGTTTAGGGGCACAAGAAGATAGGACCAAGGCAGGGGAAGAATTTATGGAGAAGGGAACTCAGCTGTCCAGAATGAAGGAACGCGGAGCCCTCAAACCCCCGTGGCTGGCATGGCCACTCCACTGGTGATGGAGGAGACGGAAGAGCTATAGACCCATTTATCCGCTAACAGTGGGGCACAGGATCCAGGCAGAAAGAGCCCTTCAGGCTGAGGAATTAGGAAACTCAGGCCTTGTGGAGCCACCGAGGCCTTTTATAAAAGGAGGCTTTAGAAGCATCGTCTTGACTACAGAGTGGAAGAGGGCAGCTTGGGGGAGAGGAAGACAAATCTGAAAGCAAGGGGCGTGCGGTCAGAAGGTTACCAGTGCTCTTAAAGGAAAACAGGTGAGGGTGGTCCTAGGAGAGGCGGTAAGGATGGAGAGGCGGCTGCCATCATCTGGACCCCTCCCTGCATGCAGAGGAGAGGGCTGCAGAAGGGCCGGGGGCTCCACTCCCGAAGATTCCAGTCAGGGAAAAGGCGAGCGGAGAGCTCAGGGACAGGCTGTGGAAGCACGCCAGACTGCTCCTCCTTGACGGAGGACTACACTCAGAGATCTAGCTGAATACGCATTTTTTCATCTGATTTATGCCAACATCGGTTGTTTTTCATCAAGAAATTCTTTTCTGGTGTAACTCCATCAAGCCAATTCCATTCCTTGATCAGTTTTCTCCTTGAGCGGTTAAACCATTTCTGATGTTCTCCCTTGTTTTCTTAAGTATCAGCTCATTTATGTGTAAATTTAACAATAAAGACTTGGGCTGGATTTTTTTTTTTTTCTGGTCAGAAATTTTAGTCAATAAGAGTTTTACCACACCCGGGTTTTAGATCTCATCAGTTCTGTTTTTTCCTAATGTGTGTTTCCATCAAGTTGCATTTTCCCCATTGTCATTGTTAACTGTTATTACTTGCAGTTTTCCATGTTACTAACAAAATGACTTCTCTGGTCAGTTGTTGTGATTTATCGTGTGCTGTTTAACCATTGTCGGTATAGTTGGGTGTTGATTATTTTTAGCAGTAACATTCATGGCAAGACCAAAACATCCTCAAGGTCAAAAACAGTCTGCTTCTTCCCAGAATTGGTCTTCTAAACCTCTCTCTCCCCTTCCTATCAAAGACTGGTTCTGAAAAGAAAGGAATAGTGGACTCTTCTGGGCAATGGGCTCGGGGCACCCAGCCACCCTTTCTACAGCTAATTTAATTATTTTAAGTGTGTTCCAAGCTCAGCGTGGAACCCAACGTGGGGCTTGAACTCACGACTCTGAGATCCAGACCTGAGCTGAGATCAAAAGTCAGATGCTCAACCAGCTGAGCCACCCAGGCACCTCCCTAGGAGCTAATTTAAATCCATCCTGCAACGGTTTGATCTGTTTTCCTTTTTTTAGTTGGCTAAAAACAACTAATTCACTGCCCTGTATTCTCTGAATTGATATATCTTCCCCGGCTTGTTCTTGAAGAGACGTTTTCTGTGGCCTCTCCCTTCCCTTCCCTCACCCCAAGCTTCTCCAGCCTCAGCCACCCGGCTTCCATCAGCCCAGGGTCATGGCAACAGGTGCTTTCCGATGCCTCTAGGAGGTGGGCAATTACTGGTGGCGGGTCCTGGCCGCAAGGGACTGGGAGTGAACTTAGTTTCAAGATCTAAAATTTCCAGAACCTTTGAAATCACCAGTACTGAACATTTTGAGCACTGTTTACAAATCTTAAAATCGCTTTGTGACTTTAGGAATCATTTATACCTTGATGAACTGGTTATATTATCAATGACTGTTTTTGTTCTGTTTAGAGCTGTAAAATCTTGAGCGTGAGAAGAGGGGTACCTATAAGGGAGCTTTCTGGATTCTGAATAAGGCTGGGAGAAGGTGGGTACCACTGGGTAGTGGCAATGCCCTCAAGAGACAAAAATTATCTTCCTGAATTTTTCTGATTTCAAATTTCTAGTCTTCAGTTACACTTCAGGACCATCTGTATCCACTACCTTCCATAGCCCACCGGTGTCTTGGGAGAGCGGGGCAGACTGCCATCTTGTGCTCTGTGCTGCATGTCTCATGCCTAGACTGGACACATGTTGCAGGGAGCCATGGCTCCTGGCTGGCACAGCGCCTTGTGCTCATGACAGCTCCGCTGAAATGAATCAGCCATTTGGTTTCTTCTCTCCCACCTCAAGCCCTATTTGAATAAGCCGAAAGGGTTGAGGATAGGGAGTGAGGGGCCAGGGTGGGCAGTCTGGTGGGTGGAGAGTGGTGCTGAGCATCAGAGAAGCTTAGGAAGACCTCAGAAGGAGCTAGTCTGTCTTCAGAGCTCAGGCTGAGAAGAAATTTCCTTTAGCAAGTTCCAGTCATGAAATAAACTAAAGGAAACTGGGATGACTTCAAGGAAAGAGAAAAGAGAAAGGATAAGATCCAGGCTGGTCCCTGAGCAATATGGAATGTGTCTGCAGAGCCCTTGAACTCTGCCCTGGCAGAGGAGGAGGAGGCTAATCGCAGAAGGAGACCTCAAGTTGCCCAGCACCACCCCCTCCCCAGGACAGCTTCTCAATCTGTAGGCATCCTCACTGTACCCCACCTCCTCACTGGCTCCCCCGGCAATGTCAGGGAGCTGGGAAGAAGGGCCCACATTGCCCCTTCCAGGAGTGCTTGGGCATGAGCGACCTAAGTGCGAGGTACTTACCTTTCACGAAGAGCTGGAGGTGGTTGAACACCTTGGGGGGCTCAGAAGAGTGAAACCACCGAGGAACAGGCAGAACGCCAGGCGAGTGCTGCTGGAGAGGGTCACACCTTGCACAAGGGCATCAAGCGTGGGCTGGATACTGTTGTCCAGAGCATCTCCGGGCTGAACCTAACTCACTCCTCACCCTGTGACCCTGTCACACACCAGGGCTCCAGGGACAGGCCTTCATTAGCCTGCTCTGGAGCGGCCACGCACAAAGCTCCCACGCACCTTACTCTGGCCCGCTGATGTGGGAGGTAGCTGCAAGAAACGGGACAGTGAGCTGCACACAGAATTGGGTATAACTGAGTACCCTGAAAGGTGTAGGCTGGTGGGTGGCACTCCCCTTCTCCCCAGGCTGAATGCCGCCAGGAGAACCCTGGGGTTTTTTCACAGGCATAGTTGCCTGAGAGTGACGTTTATTTCAATCCATTCCTCATTCTTTGGTGTGGTTGGAAGTGGACACTTGCAAGCATTTTTATAAGCTTTGAGCTGAGTGTACTCAGCTCTAATTTAATTTATCAACTCATTTTCAGTGAAGTACGACCCTCCTAAGGAAGAAGGGCCCACTTTTAATTCATATGAAATGCTTATTTGTTTTTATTCGTGTTGGCTGTATCCATTTTTAAAATTAGGGGGAAATATATATATATATATATATTTACCCAGTGATTTGAGGTGGGGCCACATTGTTTTAAATTATAGCCTTTTTAACGTTAAAAACACAGGTTTTTAAAAATATGTATCTTTTCTTTCAAATGAAAACCAAGGATCAGGTTTCGGGATGGGTCAACCAGGAAAATGTTTGCACCAGGGTTGTGAGTGCGTCTGTGGGGGCATCGGCCCTGGGGAGCCACGTCTGCTGGAATGTTGCGGAACCCAGGCCATTTGTTCCTTATGAAAATGGCTAGAAAATTAAGAAAAAGCAAATTACTAAAATTTGAAAGGCCCCCCCCCCCAACTATTTTTAGAATTTCAAATGATGTTTTTATCCTTTCCCTTCAGACCTGGAAAATTTTTCCACCTCCAGACAGAAGGGGCTCTGTAGCAAGCTGTTCATCCCAAGTGGCCGCTTTTCACCTGTTCCCACCTTTTTGCCCAGAGAGCTGATGAGGAGTGGGATGAGCTAGGGGTTGCCTCGCAGGGGGAAAAAAAACGAGAGGAGATGAGCTCCTTCTTATCTGCCCCAAATAGAGACCCAGGGCCCTGTTTTCCTGATGAACGCTGGAGACTTCCATCCATCCACCTACCAGCCTGTTGACCTGGAAGGACGTCACCGAAGGGACTATTTACAGTTGTGCCGGGTGTGCGCAGGGCTAAGGCAGGGCTTCTCAACCTCAGCGTTATTGACATTTGGGGCGGCGGAGGTATCATGTGCATCACAGGGTAGTTAGCAACATCCCTGGCCTCCACCCACTGCCTACCCGTAGCACCACCTCCTCTGACTTGTGACCACCAAAAATGTGTCCAGACATTGACAGATGTCCCGTGTGGGCCAGTATCGTCTCTGGTTGTGGTTGAAAACCACTAGGGCGGAGGGAAACAGTAAGCGATGTTGAGGCACCCAGAGACTAGCGTTACCACCCCCACCACCCCGAGAGCAGACAGGACGGGGTTTCCTGAACCCAAGAAGAGCTGAACTGGGAGGGGCGCAGCCGCTGTCAGAACCTCGGTGACTCACAGGAGACGGTGCAAGAAAGAAAAACCCCACTTCTCTCTCTTTCTTCCCTCCAAATTCTGTGTTCCCTCCCCATTGTATAAATCCTACTGGAAGCCAGGTGGCCAGGAAACCTGGGTAATAACAGTCCATAAAGTCAGCCTCCTGGGCCACTGAGTCGGAGGCTAAAGGACAAAGAATGGATGGGGGGCAAAAATATGATTGTATGAAATTAATCCATCTACTCATCCATCCATATGTTCATTCAGTGTTTATAGTCGGCTTAGCAAAACGGTCAAGAAAATGAGCTCTGGAGTCAGGCAAGCCCGAGTTTGTATCTGGCCCTACCACTAATGTATGAGTGACTTCTTTAATGCTCCATAACCTCAAATGTAGACTGGCAACGATAATTCTGTCCGTATGTGCCCTGAGTCTTGCAGTCTTGGAGGTTTCCCATTGGGGAAATACAAGTCCTAAGTGAATTGCTTATAAACGACTCCAATCAAGTGCCAAGCGGATGGTCTGCTGTGTGCCCAGTGCTGCTTTATGCATGATCGTGGGCAAAGCAAAGACATGGGGCTCAGCTACCATCTGTCAGCACAGGGAGTGCTGCAGATAGGAGCAGAGAAAGGTCACGGAGGACTAGAAAAACCCAGACCACAGTACCTGAGTTGGGTCCCAAGGGACGAGTAGGTCTGGCTAGGTCAGGATGAGGAAGANGGGAACTGAAGAAATGAGAGTTAGAGGGAGGGGAAGGCCCAGAGAGCCCCAAGGGAAGACTGGTGAACAGACAGCTTCAGTAGATGGTCTTGGTCTATGAAGATGAGGGGCTGGATCTGGGCCAGCTGCCTTCCTCCGTACTGATGTGTAGGAGTCACAGACTCACGTGCCTACAGGAGCGAGGTGGGAGGCAGTAGGGTGGTCCCAGACTCGATGCACTGACACCTCCTGTAGAGCACAGCCATTGCTCTGCTCCGGGCATCTATTACCACATTAAAATGCAGGCCTAGGACACCAGATTCTAATTGTCTGAATTTTCAAATGATGCTAGAAACTCAGATTTTTATGAGAAATCTCCTGACTTTTAAAAAGACATATAAGGGGGCGCCTGGGTGGCTTAGTCGGTTAAGCGTCCGACTTTCGCTTAGGTCATGATCTCACGGTTCGTGGTTCGGGTCCCGCGTTGGGCTCTGTGCTGACTGCCAGCTCAGAGCCTGGAGCCTGTTTCAGAGTCTGTGTCTCCCTCTCTCTCTGACCCTCCCCTGCTCACACTGTCTCTCTCTCTCTCTCCTAGAAATAAATAAAACATTAAAAAAAAAAAAAAAAGACATATAAGCCATCCCAGACTGTGTGGAGACCAAACAGTTTATTTGCACCCCTGTGTAGGTGCTTCTGAGGGGCCCTTTGGGGCCTTAGCACCAACCCTTGAGCTGCGTGTTTGGTTGGGTTCTGCCTGCTTGTGTACTATCTTTTAAACAATAGCTCCCGGGGCTTTAAAAAAAAAAAAAAAAAAAAAAAAAGAAGGNAAATATTAGCTTTTAGGGGCGTCTGGGTGGCTCAGTTGGTTGGGCCCTCAACTTCGGCTCAGGTCATGATCTCACGGTTTGTGGGTTTGAGCCCCACGCCAAGCTCTGTGCTGACAGCTCGGAGCCTGGAGCCTGCTTCAGATTCTGTGTCTTCCCCTCTCTGCCCCTCCTCTGCCCTCACTCTGTCTGTCTCTCTCTCTCTCTCTCTCTCTGTCAAAAATAAATGAACAATAACAACCAAAAAAAAGCAGAAAAAGAAGTAGGAGGAAGAGTTCCCCTCCAGACTTCATACCATGGCCAGGTTGGGCGTGCGGGGGAAGGGCTGGCTGGTGCCCAGGGGCACAGACTGGGAGCCGTGAGTGGGTGGGCAGTAGCCTGTGCGGTGTGTGCTCCTGGCACTTGCCCCGGTGCCTGCTGGGGCCGGAGCCGGGGCTGCCCTTGAGAGCACTGACCAGCACATTTGGTTCTTCTCTGATGAATTTTTTGTAAATATGCCAATAGAGAACAGAGGCTAATATCACACATACCCATGTTCCCCCACCCAGACTTCCTGCTGGAATCTTCGCAGCTGGGGGTGTCACCCCTTTTCTTTCCTTAGGACACACACCTTCCTCTGGGCCATTTGTCTCGGGTAAGGGTCACTGGGGAGCTCCGTCTGGTGGTAAAGGCTGAGAAGATGGCCTTTGGTATAGCCGCGAAGTCCTGTCCCTGACTGCCATGCCAGGAAACCCCGCCCTGAGCCCTGGCACTGCCGGCCCCGAAGAGCAGAGAGCCGTGGGCTCTAGGGCCGAGGGTCAGGAGAGGCAGAGGGCAGAGGGGGGCTCCGGCAGCCTCGGGAAGAACCGAACGGCACAGTCAGCAGTCGAACCAAGCTTCAGTTCCACACTTGTTCCTCATGACTAATTAAAATCCCCTCTTGCTCTGCTGAGGGGAAGAAGACCGAAAATAATGAAGTGGTCTGGGAACAGCCTCATGCAACCTTAAAATATGTTTTCGCTCAGAAAAAAGAAGGCACAGCAACACTCCCTCGCGCAGANACTCCCCTGGTGGACACCCCTCCTCGGGGGCAGCCCTAATCTCCCTGCTCCTCCCTTTTGTCCCAGCCGTGTGTGGCCCCTTACCCTTGGCCTGCCCCAGTTTCCCCTCCATGAAGCTCCCTCCTCCCACTCTCCACATTTTTTTTCCTTTTCTATTCTTTTTTTAATTTTTATTTATTTCTAGGAGAGAGAGAGACAGCGCGAGCAGGGGAGGGTCAGAGAGAGAGGGAGACACAGACTCTGAAATAGGCTCCAGGCTCCGAGCTGGCAGTCAGCACAGAGCCCGACGCGGGGCTCGAACCCACGAACCGCGAGATCATGACCTAAGTGAAAGTCGGACGCTTAACCGACTGAGCCACCCAGGCGCCCCTCCTTTTCTATTCTTTTATTACTGCTACTAATGATACCGTCAGTCCCCATCATACACCATCTTAGACTGTCTCCTGACCCTTCGTGTGTGTCAGCTCGTCTCTGACTAAACTCTTCTCTCTCAGAGAGAAGGGACTGGGGTTTTCCTCGTGTGTCTCACAGTGCCCCCCACACAGCAGGTGACAGTAAGTACTAAGGGCAGAGAGAAGTTTGACTTGATGGGTGAATGGGTGGGTGGGTAGGTAGACAGAGAGATGGTTAAATGGCAAGGTCGAGGGAATTCCACACATGCTCGAAACGGGGTTCTCCAGAGCTAGGGGCAGGGGACATTCAACCCCTCTCCATTTCCTCGGCATTTACTGTGCTGACGTGGGCTCTCTCGGGACAGAGACTTGACCAGTGGCCTTAGTCTAGAAGGCATCTTCCCCGTGACAGTTTAGAATCAGACCATGCACTTCTAACCCATGGTCTGAAGTGGTTTCCAAGGTGGGCACCTGGAACAAGTCGATGTTGGCATTTTGATTTTAATCGGTACGGTTGAAGACCGCCTCGAAGGCTGGGACTTGACACACATCCAGCCCCCTGTGTGAAGCCTGTGTCTTTAGCTGCCGGCCCCGAGGTGGGCCTCGTCACACAGGTGGGAAAGGAGGTGGGCGACGGGGCCAAGGACCCCCCATGCTCCCCTGAAGAGCTTACCTGGTCTTCGTTAGCCAGGCGCCTGCCGCGTCAGGAGAGCCCTGGTGCGGCTTGGGCAGGAAGTCCCTGCCACAGCAGCCCTGAAGCCCTGTGTCTGCCCCCCTCCCCTACAACCCAGCTATCCATTCACAAGGGTGGAAGGCAAGGATTAACTAGTTCTAAATGCTGATTCGTTGGGTTTCCATCTCACTTCCAAATGACTGAATGCCAGTCCGCCTTGTGTAGGCCTACCACAGACGCGAGTGTGTGCCAACACGCCTCAGCCATTTGAAGAGGGAGTCCACGGCTTATTTCACCCCAGCCTTAGCTGTGCAGCCATTGGGAGGCAATGAGTACTTCTCTCACACTGACTTCTTCCCTCCCCTGATCCCTGCAGCTCTTGGGATCCGGACCCGTCCGCTGAGCCCCTGATGTCTCATTGTTGCCTGAGTTTTAGCCTTCCCTTCCCTCTCGGACCACTGCCTTCTTGAGGACGAGACTTGTCAGCCACTTGCCTTGCTTTTCACACAGTGCTCAGCACAGTGCTGGCCACATAGCACACCCTCAGCACCCACACCCTGACTGTCCGGTGAAGGGCCAGCCCCTCCAGGAAGCCTTCTCAGGGGCCTCCCTACCCACTGAGCAACCACTCACCTCTGCAGAGTCCTCTAGCGCCTGCGGCCCGGGCCCTACAGGCAAGCATGAGGGCTCGAAGTGTTTGTCCAGACTCAAATATTCTGTAGCTCTCCTGCACTGTGCTCAGCAGTTGGAACCAACTTGTGCACATAGAGGTTTTTTAACAGAACAGTTTCACTGAGATAGCCCACACACATACCTCACAAGTCACCTACCGAGAGGATACCATGCACCGGCTTTAGCATATTCCTAGAGTCGTGCAGCCATCACCACAATGAAGTTCAACCTTTTTTTTTTTTTTTAGTATTTTATTTATTTTAGAGAGAGAGACATAGTGTGAGTGGAGGAGGGGCAGAGATAGAGAGGGAGACACAGAATTTGAAGCAGCTCCAGGCTCTGAGCTGTCAGCACAGAGCCCAACGCGGGGCTGGAACTCACAAACCGCGAGATCATGACCTGAGCCGAAGTTGGACGCTCAGCCGACTGAGCCACCCAGGTGCCCCAAGTTCAACGATTTTCATCACCCCAAAAGAAACCCCTGCCTTTAGCAGTGCCCCTTCATTCTCCTGCTATCAGTTCCCTGGGGCTATCGTAACAAATTACCATAAACTTGGCGACCTAAAAACGACAGGAGTTTCTGGTCTCACAAGGCCAGAAGTCCAACAGTAAGGTGTCGGCAGGGCCACACTGGAGGTGCTGGGGAAGAATCTTGCTCTAGGGAATTCCTTGCCTCTCCCAGCCTCCGGAGGCTGTCAGCATACCTTGGCTGGCCCCACTCCAGTCTTCTAGCTTCACGGCACCTCCTCCTCTGTGTGTCGGCTGTCTCTCCGCTCTCTCTTATTAGGATGTTTGTGATGGCATTTAGAGTTCACCCAGATCATCTAAGATTATTTCCTCATCTCGATACCATTAACTTAACCACATTTGCAAAGACCCTTTTTTCCAAGTAAGGTAACATCCATGGGTTCCGGGGACTAGATATGGATATCTTTGGGGAAGCCATTTTTTAGCCTACCACACTCCCCATGCCCCCTGGCCCCAGATAATTTACATACCACAAAATTTGCCAAGTTAAAGTGTACGGGGCGCCTGGGTGGTTCAGTTGGTTAAGCGTCTGCCTCTTGGTTTCACCTCAAGTCCTGATCTCACGGTTTTGTGGCTTCAAGCTCCACATCAGGCTCTATGCTGACAGCATGGAGCCTGCTTGGGATTCTCTCACTCTCTCCTCTTTCTCTGCCCCTCCCCCACTTGCCCAGTCTCTGTCTCTCCCAAAATAAATAAATAAACTTTAAAAAATTGTTTAAATAAGTGCACAGGTGTACACATTTCAGTGTATTCACAAGATTGTGCAACCACCACCGCTATTAAATTCCAGAACATTTTCATCAACCCAAAAACGAAACACTATTTCTCTCAGCAGTCATTCCCCAGTCTCCCTGTTCTCCAACTTCTGGCAACCACTAATCCACCTTTTGTCTCTGTGATTTACCTATTCTGGATATTTCGCCTAAGTAGAATTATACAATACACAGGCTTTTGTGTCTGGCTTCTTTCACTTAGCATGTTTTCAAAGTTCCTCCATGTCGTGGTGTGTATCAGTACTTCAGTCCTTTTTATGGCCAAATAATCTTCTGTTGTATGGATATACCACATTTTATTTATCCATTCATTGTTGATGGACATTTTGATTGCTTCTGTGTATTGGCTATTAGGAACATTCATGTACAAGTTTTTTGTGGACATAGGTGTTTTATCTCTCTTAGATATATGCCTAGAAGTGAGCAAAACTTTTGAGACTGTTTTCCAAAGTGGCTGCACCATTTTACATCCCCACCAGCAATGTCTGAGAGCCCCATCTTCTCCATAGCCTCACCAAAACTTATTATCTGTCTTTTTTATTATAGTTCTCCTAGTGGTTGTGAAGTGGTATCTCACCATGGTTTTGATCTGCATTTTCCTGATGGTCGATGATGTTAAGCATCTCTTCCTATAACTTATTGGTCATTTGTGTATCTTCTCTGGAGAAATGTCTGTTCGGGTCCTCTGCACATGTTTTCATTGGGTTATTTATATTGTATTATTTCAGTTTTTTAATGTTTATTTATTTTAAGAGAGAGCGAGCACACACGTGCGCACGCGCGCACACACACACAAGCTGAGGAGAGCCAGAGAGAGAGGGAGAGAGAGAATCCCAAGCGGCCTCCAAGCCTGGCTGGCCTGCATGGTCAGCTAAAAAGTTCCTCTCCCCAGCTCTTCTGCCTCCCTTCACAAGGCATTTGGCCAGTAGAGGTCTGGGTTGTTCTGACTGAGGTGTCCTAGTCCAGAGCAAGGAAATAAGAGAGGAAACTTGGTGGGGATGCATCTGGCCCCTCAAAGAGATTTAAACCCAACTAATCTCCCCCCGCCCCCATCCTGCCTTTTCCCGCTTCCTTCTTCATCGTGCAGTCAGTATTTAGACGGTTATAATTCTTTCCGCCTCCAGCCACATCGCACCAGCACTCCTCTGTGCCCCTGTCATGCCTGTCACTCTTCTGCCACTTCCTCAGCACAAGTCGTGACAAAATGGTGCAGGACGAGGGATGTCTGTCCGTCAGGTGGGGCAGGTGCAGCAGTCTGGCCTTCCTGGCGGCATCTCTGGTCACTTCGTGTGTTCTTTATGGAGCCAGCAGGAGTGTCGCCTGAGCTGCAGGCCCGGATTTTGCTGGTGGGCGAAACCTTTCTTTCCTGTGGCGTTTCCGGTCCTTGCCCTGAGGGGACCGAAAGGGGAGCCGGCAGTAAGTCAGAAGGTAGATTTTTGTGAAAGGTTTCACATAAGCTGCACAATGCTAAGGACTGACAGCTTTGACGTCTTTCGAAATATGGCCCCCAGCTGGGAGCTTTTCTTTGTGAATAGGAGTGATAAAGCCAAGTCTGACTTCATCTCCGTGGGGTGCTGGGGGTGTTTCTCCATTGCCTCCCTGTGGGGCAGGGACAGCCTCTGCACTGAGGCCCACTCGGCTCACTGCCGCTCACCCAGCCTCCATGAGCATAGCTTCCTTGTTTGTTAAATAAGGATACCTCCCTCCTGGTGGCGGCGGGGATTTGATAGGCCAGTGTTCATTATTATCAGCTATAACCCGAGTTAACCATTTAGTGAATGCTTGGTTTGTGGCAGCATGTTATTAAATCAAGCAGCAGTAAAGAAAAAGATTTCATGATCTCCGGAGCCACACACTGGAATGTTCTGAGCCTCTGCTATATACTTCATCCGATGCTGGTCTTTGTGTGTATTTTCAGTTCTGAGGTTTGACGGATGCCAATTAGTTGTACCATCTGCCCTTACAGATTCTAAACCAGCTGAGAACTACAGGAGGGGTCAGGTAGAGATAAAAATAGAGATTTGGGGACGCTTGGATGGTTCCGTTAAACGTCTGACCATGATCAGGCCGAGCTCAGGCCATGATCTCGCAGTTCGTGACTTCGAGCCCTGCGTCGGGCTCTGTGCTGACAGCTCAGAGCCTGGAGCCTGCTTTGGATTCGGTGTCTCCCTCTCTCTGCCCCTCCCCAGCTCTCTCTCTCTCTCTCAAAAATAAAGAAGCATTTAAAAAAAATTTTTTTAATAATAAAAATAAAAATTAGAGATTGTATTGTAGGTAAAGGCCAGACCAACACATGGCCCAGACCTACAGCCAAAATGCACCTTTGCTCCCTGCCTCTCTCCTATTCTGCTCCTCTTTTTCTGTTTCCCAGGTTAAGTCCTGGGAACAGGGAGCAGCCTGGGGCGAGGGGCACAAAGGAACAGTTGTCCCAGGGGATTGATTTGGGGATGGTGCCATCAGTCTTTTAGCTGCTCCCATGAGTCTAGCTCTGCTGGGTGGGCTCCAGGTAGTACTGGCCCCGCTGCAGGGTCACCAGCCCTGCTTACCTCACTGTGAAGACCTGCGTGTCTAGACTGTTGGTGCTGTCTCCAAATCTGTGCTCCACAGGCACCGTGAAACATTTTGCCCATTCTGATTCTTTATAGCCACTCACAGCTCTGTGACTGTATAAAAGTGAGTCAGTCTGAGCCCAGGATCACCTCGACCGTGAAGTCGGGATGGCAGTCCCCAACCGATAGGATGTTGAAGGAACGGACAGAAAGTACATGGTTAGGGCCTGGGACGTAATAGGCCCTTGGTGGGTGTGGGGAAGGGAGGCATCCTGCTATGTGTGGTTCAATACCCTGAGAACTCAAAGCTTTCAGTCCAGATTTGGAGGCTTCTCCCTGTGTGCTGAGTAGGTCTCTTTGGGGGCCAGTGGGCAGGGCCAGGTCTACATGCCTGAGTTGGGGATGCGGATTTGGGAAAGATGAGGCGTCAGCAGAAGTAGGTGGTCAAAAGACCAGCCCTGGTGCATGGATAGATCCAAAGAGGTTCACTTTGTGGTGGGATTTCTGTCCCATGTTTCAGACCTCCTCCGGGTTGGGGCTGGGAGGGCTGGGGTTGCCAGCGGAAGTGTCAACGACCTGAGCCTTCCTTCAAATCCATATTTAGGACTGTCTGAGGCAAAACGATGAAGTAAGCGATGGCCTCCCCAGGGCACCCGCCTTCCCTTTCTGCACCTCATTCTACTCCTTCAGCGCCCTTTCCCAGCCAGTTCAGAAGATGAGGGCCTGACAGTGAATTCAAAGAGGGTTGCAAATCTGAGCGAAATCAGGCTCAGCCCCCGGTGTTGTACCGCCTGTAAACTGCAAACAGTTTTTATGCTTTTCAATGGTTGGGGAAGAAAACCGAAAAAAGAAGCTTTTATGACATATGAAAACCACCTGAAATTCACATTTTACTGGGACATAAATAAAAGTTTACATACGCTCCAGGGCTGCCTTCAGCAGCGTTGAGCAATTGTGACAGAGACGTGAAGACCCCCAGCGTCTGAGATATTTATTAT
Source organism: Crocuta crocuta (assembly GCF_008692635.1). Lineage (NCBI taxonomy): Eukaryota > Metazoa > Chordata > Mammalia > Carnivora > Hyaenidae > Crocuta > Crocuta crocuta. The sequence continues at coordinate 9,804,304 of NW_027551558.1, read as the reverse complement.
CTGGCCTTTTAAGAAAACATCTAGGCAGAGAAGGACAAATATCATATGTTTGCACGTACAGGAGGATTAGGAGGAACTTAACGGAGGACCATGGGGGAGAAGAAGGAGGGAAATGGTGTAAAGGGAGAGAGGCAAACCATGAGAGACTCCTGAATGCTGAGAAACAAACTGAGGACTGATGGATGTGGGGGGAGGGGGGAGATGGGCATGGAGGAGGGCACTTGTGGGGATGAGCACTGGGTGTTATGTGGAAACCAACTTGACAATAAACTATTTGTAAGAAAAAAAGAAAGAAAGAAAGAAAGAAAACGTCTGCTGATGCCCTGTTCTAAAATGTTAAGAGATTTGGGGCACCTGGGTGGCTCAGTCAGTTGAGCGTCCGACTTCAGCTCAGGTCATGATCTTGCAGTTCATGAGTTGGGGCCCCGCGTCGGGCTCTGTGCTGACAGCTCAGAGCCTGGAGCTGCTTCGGATTCTGTGTCTCCCCCTCTCTTTGCCACTCCCCCACTCGCATTCTGTCTCTGTCTCTCTCAAAAATAAATTTAAAAATAAATAAGTAAAATAAAATGTTAAGAGATTTAGGTGTCATGCGGTCAGCAAGGTGAGCTCTCAGAGGGAAAGGCAAACCAGCGGAATCCAGGTGTCATGCAGGCCTGCGGGTGGGAAGCTTTCCTGATTTCCCTCCAGCTATGCTACAGGGGCTGACAGGAGGTAAATGTCTAACCTTGCAGGCGGACTTGCTTCTGACCACACGGGTCTCGGGACCATGACTCACTCTAGCCGCGTAGACAGCTAGACTCAGAAATGGATTCATAATCTCTGAGGAGCCTAGCCCACCAGCCTCCCTGTACGCTGGTGGTAGTGACTTAACCTGAGGCCCTTCACATTCCGAGCCCTTCAGAGCCTCCGTGGGGTGGCCCTTGAGCAGCATGTTTACCACTCGCTTCTCTCTCATTTCCACAGACTTTGCCTTCTGCCAGGTGGACGCCTCAATCGCGCTGCCCCTGGCCCTGGCCGTGCTGTGTGATCTGCTCCAGCAGTGGGACCAGCTGGCCCCCGGTCTCCCAGTCTTGCTGGGGTGGCTGTTGGGAGAGGGTGATGACTTCGTGGTCCATGTGGAAAGCACGCAGCAGGTAATCCTAGGGGCTCGGGGCAGCAGGGGTGGGCCCAGAGTGTCCTAAAGCCCCCCGAGTGCCGCACGTGAGGCGTACTTGGGCTTCATGTGCCTGCTGAAAGCGTGCTTCTGGATGCTTGGGTAGAGCTCAGTTCCCGCTTAGGAAACTCTCAGAATGACCGTGGCAGCCCGCTAGATGCTGCCGGGGGCCCTGGGGGTGCTGGGGCAGTTCTCATGCTGGCTTTTGGGGTCCCAATGGTAAGTCTTCAGATCACTAGGGGAGAGGACTTTGAAAGAGACTCCTGGTTTCTGAAGCCAGTGAGCGTGGCCCCACACTCCCCAACTGCCCGACTAAAGCCAGCAGCCATATCTGCTCCACACCCGGGACACCCCTGGATCGCCTGGCCCTGGTGGCCGACGGGACTGGCATTTTCGAGCTCCACAGGAAGGTAACAATTGGGAAGACGGTCCTTGGCAGTCCACCACCCCCCGGGCAGCACACAGACAGCAGACCGAAACGCAACCCCAGGCTTTGTGGGAGAAAGGGCTGTTTACTTAGCCTGGAGCTTTAGTCTAAGGGACAGGCTTCAGGTTTCCCACACATCTAGAGACTAAGCAGGTGCTCCCAGGGAACGTAAGCAGGAGGGACACCCTCGTGTTCCCGCTTGGCCTTGCTGCAGCGCCATGAGACCTCCTAGAGAGGAGCTCATACATTCACCTAGAGCCTCAACCTTTGCAGCGGTTGCCCAGGGGACACCTCTAGATCTCCTGGTCTGGAGGCCAGCGGGGATCACAAGTGCCACAGCAATCGTGACTATATATGTGTGTATACTTATTTTTTTTTTAACATTTTTATTTATTTTTGAGAGACAGAGACACTGAGTGTGAGCGGGGGAGGGGCGGAGAGAGAGGGAGACACAGAATCTGAAGCAGGCTCCAGGCTCTGAGCTGTCAGCACAGAGCCCACGAGGGGCTCAAACCCACCAACTGTGTGATCATGACCTGAGCCAATGTCGGACGCTTAACCAAGTGAGCCACCCATGTGTCCCAATCTTTGTTAACTTTAGAAGCTGCCACCAAAGGATCTGGTTTCCAATCAGCCTGCAAATAGGTACTAAATGAGAGCCCTCCCCTTGGAACAGGTCTTGGCATATTGTCAACAACAGGGAGATACTAAGAATAAATCAGGCGGTTTAGACAATCAGAAAGAGTGAAGTGACAACCAAGAACTAGGGCAAAGTTCATTGAGAAGTTTCGTCACACATAAGACCACTCCTTCAAGGCTGAGAAAGGTAGGTACCTTGCCTAACACATAGAAGCAACACAGAGTCGAGCAAAATGAAGAAACAGAGAAATATGTTCCAAATGGAAGAACAAGACAAGACCTCAGGGAAAGACATTAATGACAGGGAGATATTTCATCTACCTGATAAAGAATTCAGTGTGTTGGTCATAGGGGTGCCTTGGTGGCTCAGTCAGTTAAGCATCCTGTCTCGCTCTGGATTTCAGCTCAGGTCATGATTTCACCATTCATGAGAAAGAGCCCCACCTCGGGCCCCACACTGAGTGTAGAGTCTGCTTGGGATTCTCTCTCCCTCTCTCCCTCTCTCTCTCAAAAATAAGTAAATAAACTTTAAAAAAGGAAGGAGAAAACTGGAAAAACTACAGATATGTGGAGATTAAAAACATGTTACTGAACAACTATTGGGTCCTAAAAGAAATCAAAGGAGAAATTAAAACACCTAGAAACAACTGAAAACAGAAATAGGACACACCGAAATCTATGGGATGCAGAAAAAGTGGTTCTAAGAAGGAAGTTCAAGTGATACATGCCTATTATTAAGAAACAAGAAAAATCTCAAATAAACAACCTAACTTTATACCTCAAGGAACCAGAGAAAGAAGAACCAACGAAACCCCAAATTAGGAGGAGAAAGGAAATAATAAAGATTAGAGTGGAAAGAAATTAAGTAGAGACTAGAAAGACCAGAGAAGACATCAATGAAACTAAAAGCTGATTCTTTCAAGAGATAAACAAAGTAGATAAATCTTTAGCTAGATTCGCCAAGAAAAAAAGAGGGTTCAAGTAAATAAAAACAGAAATGAAAGAGGAGGGTTACAACTGATACCACAGAAACACAAAGGGATCATAAGAGATTACTGTGAACAATTATATGCCAACAGACTGGACAAACTGAGAAAGAATGGATAAATTCTTAAAACTTTGCAATCTTGCAAGACTGAATCATGAAGAAGTAGAAAATCTGAATAGACCAATTACTAGTAAAGAGATTGAATCAGCAGTTAAAAACCTCCCAATGAACAAAAGTCCAAGACCAGATGGCTTCACTAGTAAATTCTACCAAGCATTCGAAGATGCAATACCTAGTCTTTCAAACTCTTCCAAAAAATTGAAGAGGAGGGAATGCTTCCAAACTCATTTTATAAGGCCAGCATTACCCAGATACCAAAACCAGATAAGGACACCACAAAAAAGAAAGAAAGAATGAATGAATGAAAGAAAATTACAGGCCAGTATCCCTGATGAACATACATGCAAAAATCCTCAACAAAATATTAGCAAACTGAGTTCAATAATACGTTAAAAGGATCATATACCATAATCAAGTGGTATTTATTCCAGGGATGCAGGGGTGGTTCAACATCTACAAATCAGTCAGTGTGATACACAGTATTAACAAAATGAAAGATAACAATCATGGTCATCTCAATAGGTGCAGAAAAGCATTTGACAAAATTCAATATCCATTTATGGTAAAAAAAAATAATAATAATAAAAACACAGTGGGTACAGAGGGCACATATCTTAACATAATGAAAGCCATATATGATAAACAGCTAATACTCAAGGGAAAAAAGCTGAATGCTTTGACTTGAGATGAGCAACAAGACAAAGATGCCCACTCTCACCACTTTTATGCAACAGAGTCTTGGAAATGCTAGCCACAGCCATCACACAAGGAAAAGAAATAACAGGCATATCAATTGGAAAGGAAGAAGTAAAACTGTCACTATTTGCAGATGACATGACACTATATATAGAAAACCCTAAAGACTCCACCAAAAAACAAACAAACAAAATCCTTTTAGAACAAATGAATGAATTCGGTAAAGCTGCAGGATACAAAATGCAAAAATCTGTTGCATTTCTTTTTTTTTAATGTTTTATTTATTTCTGAGAGAGAGAAGCGTGAGCAGCGGAGGGTCAGAGAGAGAGGGAGATACAGAATCTGAAACAGGCTCCAGGCTCTGAGCTGTCTCACGAACCGTGAGATCATGACCTGAGCAAAGTCAGACGCTTAACCGACTCAGCCACCCAGGTGCCCCAAAAATCTGTTGCATTTCTATACACTAATAACACACTATCAGAAAGAAATATCAAGAAAATCCCATTTGCAACTGCATAAAAAAGAATAAAATACCTAGGAATAATTTATATTTCCCTAGGAATAAATTTAACCAAGGAGGAAAAGACCTACACTGAAAAGACTTACACTGAAAACTGTAAGATATTGATGAGAGAAATTATAAAGAAGACACAAATAAACGGAAAGATATTCCATGCTCTTGGATTGGGAGAATTAATATTGTTAAAATATCTATCTGCCCAAAGCAGTCTACAGATTCAATGCAAACCCTATCAAAATTCCAGTGGTATTTTTCACAGAACTTGGAACATATATTCTAAAATTTATAGGGCACCACCAAAGACCCCAAATAGCCAAGCAATCTTGAAAAAGAAGAACAAAGCCAGAGGTATGATGTCCCTGGATTTCAAACTACAAAACTATAATAATCAAACAGAATGGTATTGGCACGAAAAGAGACACATAGATCAATGGAACAGAATGGAGAGCCCAGAAATAAACCCATGTATGTATGGTCAATTTTTGACAAAGGAGGCAAGAATATGCAATGAGGACTGGATATTCTCTTCAGTAAAAGGTGCTGGGAGAACTGGACAGCTACATGGATAAGAATGAAACTGGACCAGACAAAAAATTAACTCAAAATGGATTAGAGACTTGAATGTAAGACCTGAAACTAGAAAACTTCTAGAAGAAACCACAGGTGGTAAGCCCCTTGACATCAGTCCTGGCATTGTTTTTGTGAATCTGACTCCAAAGGCAAGAGAAACAAAAGTAAAAATAAATAAGTGAGACTACATCAAACTAAAAAGCTTCTGCACGACAAAGGAAACCATCAACAAAATGTTAACGTACTGAATGGGAAAAGATATTTGCAAATGATATATCCAATAAAGAGTTAATATCCAAAAACATTATAAAGAACTTGTACAACTCAATAACAACAACAACAACAAATCTTACGATTAAGGGGCACCTGGGTGGCTCAGTCAGTTAAGCATCTGACTCTTCATCTCAGCTCAGGTCTTGATCTCAGGGTCATGGGTTTGGGCCCCACACTGGGCTCTGCGCTGATTTTTAAAAATCTGAAAACTCTGGGGGCGCCTGGGTGGCTTAGTCGGTTAAGCGTCCGACTTTCGCTTAGGTCATGATCTCGCAGTTTGTGGGTTCGAGCCCCGCGTCGGGCTCTGTGCTGACTGCCAGTTCAGAGCCTGGAGCCTGTTTCAGTCTGTGACTCCCTCTCTCTCTCTGACCCTCCCCTGCTCACGCTGTCTCTCTCTCTCCTAGAAATAAATAAAACATTAAAAAAAAATTTTAAATAAAAATCTGAAAACTCTGATTTTAAAAATGGGCAGAGGATCTAGACATTTTTTCAGAGGAGACATACAGGTGGGTCAACAGATACCTGAGAAGATGCCCAATAGCACTATCATCAGGGAATTGCAAATCAAAACCACAATGAGATACCACTTTACACCTGTCAGAATGGCTAGTATCAAAAAGGCAAGAAATTAGTGTTGGCGAGGATGTGGAAAAAAGAGAACTCTCATACCCTGTTTGTGGGAATGTAAATTGGTGAGCCACTAGTGGAAACAGTATGGAGGTTCCTCATAAAATTAAAATGAGAACCACCATGTGTCCTAGCAATTCCACTGCCGAGTATCTGTGCAAAGAAAATGAAAACATGGACACCTGGCTGGCTCAGTTGGTAGAGCATGCAACTCTTGGTCTTGGGGTTGAGAGTCTGAGCCCCACGATGAGCCTACTTTTAATTTTTTTTAATGTTTATTTATTTTTGCGAGAGAGAGACAGTGTGAGCTGGGAAATAGGCAGGGAGAGGGAGACACAGAATCCTAAGCAGGCTCCAGGCTCTGAGCTGTCAGCACAGAACCCGATGCAGGGGCTCGAACTCAGAAGCCGTGAGATCATGACCTGAGCGGAAGTCGGACGCTTAACTGACTGAACCATCCAAGCGTCCCACAAGGAGCCTACTTTTAAAAAACAGGGCCGCCTGGGTGGCTCAGTCAGTTGAGCTTTCCTGACTTCTGCTTGGGTCACAATCTCATGGTTTGGGAGTTCAAGCCCTGCATAGGGCTCACTGCTGTCTGCTTAGAGCCCACACTGGCTCCTCTGTCCTCTGTCTGCCCCTCCCTGCTTGCACTCTTTCTCTCTGAAAAATAAAAAACATTTAAAAACGAATAAATAAATAAAATATTGGGGCACCTGGGTGGCTCAGTTAGTTAAACAACTCCTGATTTCTTGATTTCGGCTCAGATCATGATCTCATAGTTCGCAGCATCGAGCCCCATGTTGGGCTCCACGCTGACAGCACAGAATCTGCTTGGGATTCTCTCTCCATTTCTCTCTGCCTGTCCTCCCCGTGCAATCGTGCATGGTATCTCTCTCAAAATAAACAAATAGTAAAAACAGAAGTACAGGCTCCCAGTTATAAGATACATAACTCCTGGGGATTAATGTATAGCATGTAGAATATAATCAATAAGATATTCACTCCATAGGATATTCACTCTGGTGGTAACTAGACTTAACTGTGATGATGATTTCACCATGTGTACAAATGTCAGTATGTGGTACACCTGAGACTAGTGTAATATTCTATGTCGGTTATACCTCAAAAGAAGAAAAAAAAGAAAGAAAGGAAGAGGCCCCAAGACAAGCAGCAGAAGCATCTTGTCAACTGAAATTTGTATCCGTCCACCCGTGTCTGACTCAGCTGGCCCTCTTGACATACCCAACAGGCCAAGAGTTCAAAAAGCAGCCTGTTGGGGCGCCTGGGTGGCTCAGTCGGTTAAACGTCCGACTTCGGCTCAGGTCATGATCTCACGGTTCGAGGGTTCGAGCCCTTCATCGGGCTCTGTGCTGACAGCCAGCTCAGAGCCTGGAGCGTGCGTCAGATTCTGTGTCTCCTCTTCTCTCTGCCTCTCCCTCACTCGCATTCTGTCTCACTCTGTCTCTCAAAAATAAATAAATGTAAAAAAATAAAAATAAAAAATAAAAGCAGCCTGTTTATGGGACATTTGGAGACAAGATTTAGTGGCTGCAACAAAATAAGCTTGAACATCCCTCGCATTATAGAAATTTGGTTCCATACTCAGCGTAGCGCCTCATGTTTGGTAATCCTTTGCTCTTTCTTCTTCCACTGAGATTTCTCCTCCTCCCCCCTCCTCTCTGATTTCTAGAGGCACCTTTAGGTCTAGGGCCCTCTCCCGAGTTGAGGTTCCCTTTTCAACAGCAGGCACCCAAAAAATCTTGGCTTGAAACCACAAACACATCTTTATCAAAGGTCATGTTAAGTCTGGGGAAGCAAATTCCTCCCTGGTGGAGAAGTACAGCGAAATGAAAATAGAAGGTGACCCTCCAGGCTGCGAGTGGCATGTATATGTGGGTGCTGACAGGAGGGGGAGGGGCATACCTCCTCCGGGTCTGGCGGGACTCTGGTCTGGATTGGAGCCCGTCAACGTCCCCTGTAATCTCGACTTCGGGCTTTGTCATTCGATCTAGGTGGAAGACTACCTGTTTGAAAAAGCAGAAGTCAACTTTTGGGCCGAGACCCTGACCTTCGTGAAATACCTCCACAAGCACCTCTTCCATCTCCTCTCCGCGTCCAGCTGGTGTCCCCTCAGCCCTGAAAGCCTCCGTCATCTTCACAGGACAGCATCAGAGCAGTGCCACCTCCTTTCCCAGCTCTTCCGAGAACTGCCACCAACTGCTGAATTTTTGAAGATGGTGGAATTCACAAGACTGCGCATTCAGGAGGAAAGGACTTTGGCTTGCCTGAGGCTGCTGGCCTTTCTGGAAGGAAAGGAAAGGGAAGACACCCTTGTTCTCAGTGCTTCGGACTCTCCTGCAGAAGTGAATCCGTTCACTCTTGCAAGAACAGAAACAGCTTGTTGAAGAAAGACTTTTAGGGGCTGAGATGGGGGTGGATTATTCCCCCACTAAATCTGCAGGAAACGTGTTGAACATAAATTCAAATATTTTCTCCCCTTCATGAGTCCAGTCTTCTGTCCCTTCCTACAAAGGAATTTTTCTTCAGCTCACTCATTCAGGGGAGCCTGGTTTATTGCAGCTACTGTAGGAAGTGCGGCTACCACACTGAATATTTACTCTGTTCCCAGGTGCAGGCCACCTGCAGACCTGAATTCGCCTTTTTTCTTCCCCCACAGCCTCTAACCTCCAGGCATAGCCGGCACACATCTTCTGTGAATTGACTGTACAGAACTGGGTTTTAACTCATGACTCTCTCTCCTCTTTGCCACTGGATAGAAGAGCTGGATTAGTTGGCCAACAGCCCATTGGGTCAGAATTCCAAATTTGATTCCGTTTTAGCTATGGCAGAAGTATGTTCCAAATGTTGGATCCTGGAAGAATTATAGATCAACTTCATAGAAATAGTTTTGTTTTTACAGTGACCTGCACATGCCGTCTGATTTATTAAAAGAGCTCCTACCCACCAAAAGTGTTTGTGGTAATGCTAGGAAACTTGATTTTGCCACCCAGTGAAAGCATAGACCTCTGCCTGTTAGAAACCCAGGGAAAGGAAAGCCAGAATAAATGCTTTGTTCGATTCCTACGCTGTCTACTGTCGTATTCTTGGTGACAACAATAGATTCTCATTGAAGATGTCAGAAAACACAATTATCCATTTCAGTGTTTCAATCTAGCAACCTTAAGGTTTTTCTGCCTTTTCCAAGCCCAGCCCAGCCCTCTGCCTCAGACAGCCAGCAGGTGTCGCTCTTGCATTCGTTTTGCTTCATTGGCTTGCCTTTTTTTTTTTTTTTTTTTTTTTTTTATNTTGTCCCTTGTCTTTTTTTTTTTTTTTTTTTTTTTTTTTTTTTTTTACTTATTTCAGAATTGAGTGTTACCCACAGATGGCTATCTTGAAATTCATAGCTTGGATTGGCCAGGACCTCATCCATATTCATTTTTTTATGCTGGTTATCAGAAAAAGCCATTTTTGTAGGATATAAAAGTTGGTCCGGCTTTCAGGGACTGTAAATATTTTTAAATACTTCTCAGGTGAGCGATCACTTGGAACTATGTTATTGATGTGTGAGGGTCTGAAGGGGCAGTTTAGAGGAGAGAAAGTTTGATAGCATTTCCTACTGCAGAAAAGCTCATATTTCAAATGTGTTTCTCTTTAAAAGAAAGAGAACCTAACACTAAAAACACAGCCATACTGGAAGTATAGAAAAATAGCTCCGTAGGAAAAGGCAGGGAAAGGAGTAAACTGAGAATCCCAAGTTCTGTCCTAAAGAGAACAGGAAATTCCCCCAGGTAGTTTTGCACTATTCAGCTCAAAATGTGTTTTTTGTGATCCTGAATTAATTAGGATCCTGTGTAGCCCACACTTGATGGAAAGTGGCCAGTCTAACATTTCTTTTTGTTCTGAGAAGCCCTGACTGGGTGAGAAGTCAGGAAATTGTTGGCATAATGCAGAGATGACCATGGTTCAATAACTATGAAACTGGCCCCAGCAAAGCCCAGCTCATTGGAAATGGCCAGCGTTCCTTTTCTCTCCATTTAAAATGAAATCAAAGCAGTTACATAATAATAAAAGCACCTTATACCAGCAGGTGCTTGGTACCAAAACATGTACCAGGATCCCTCCACCAAGCCTGCAAAGTGGGTGTTCTCACGGCTGCCAACTGGCAGTTACCCCAGATTTTGACGTTGGCTGCCTGTGGCCAGCCTGGGAGGCCGGGGTGGGGGGAGAGAGGTTTCTACTGGTTTTGTATTTGAAATCTTATTACTGACCTACAAGAGCAGTGAAATGACTATTTCACACTTGCCTGATGCATTCCCCGGGGAATCTTAGAATACTACTGTCCAGCTACCCTCAGACCCCCAGTTTGGGGTCATTTCAACAAAGAACAAAACAGAACAGTTGGGGTTCTTGAGTGCTCTGGGCTGTGTCAGCCACCGTTGCCCAGCTCTGTCTGGGGACCAGTGCAGGCTGGGTGGTGCAATCACCCAGAGTGAAGCAATCACATCTTCCAGGGTCATTGCCCTTGGCTCCAAGCTAGAGGGTCCGAGATTCGGTGCCCCTCAGGTCTGCACGCATGATTCTGTGGACCTCTACCCCTCTGGCCGCAGTCCAGAGTCCTGGCTGTCTCCATTTTTATACTTCGTGAATTGTTTTAATAAATAATATGGGTTTATACGTGCTCATCTTTTACACACCTTAACAGATAACGCATTTGCACCTTGACAAGGGTGAGAGATGAGTAAAGCAGGAATGATCTTAGTTTTACAAGGAAACCCAAGTACCAAAGAGGTTACGTGATTTGCCTGAGATCACATGACTTGGAAGGGGCAGGGCCTGAACGCCAACCCTGGGGTTCTGGTCCTCTGCGGACTCCAGCTCTCTGGGTGATGCTCAGGGAGTTACAGCAGGGGCAACTGCATGCAAACTGAACTCTGAGGCGTCAGTTCCAAGAGTGACAGGCCTGGTGGCTCACACCCTCCCCCCACTTCCAGGTTAACGAATGGAAATGACCATGAGGAAACAGCGAGAAATAAGATCAATGTGGGAAGGGGGTGTGGGTTGCTTCCTTCCCTAGAGGGAACTGGGCCTTCCAACTTAGGCCCCGTTGCGGCCTAAGCTGCCAGGTGTGCGAGATCATGGGCCCGCTCCAGGTTTTTGGCAGCACATGTTTAGACGCGGAGTGATAAGCGTCCCGGACCAGACCCCAGATCGGACCGACCCGGCCGTCGGCGGCTTTTGCCTAACTGGGCGCTAGGGGGGGCTGTCTGCCCCATAGCCTGAGGGCGCCCGTTGGCCAAGGCATTACCCCGCGCAAGGCTTTGGGGTGTGGGACTGGGGGGAGGGGGCAAAGGAGGGCAAGACCG
>NW_027551558.1:9642798-9792885 GCF_008692635.1 Crocuta crocuta | reverse complement strand
CGGCCTCCGCCCGACCCTGCGGCCCTCCACGGGCTAAAGCAGGGCGCGGCGCCCCCAACGGCCGGGGAGGAAAGGGGCCTGGAGGGCACGTCCGGCCACGGCTGCGGCGGCCGGGGAGCCTCAGCCGGCAGCTGCACCCCGTCCCCCGGGAGGGCTGGGGAAGGCCGGGCTGACCAGCGGACGACGGACGGGGTGGCGGGAAGTCGCTTCCAGGCCTGCGCAGCTCGCCTGGCCTTTCCTCCCGTCCTCCCAGCCGGCTCCCCCGCCCGGGACGCCCCGCGCCACTCCGCGCCTTTGGCCCTGGCTCAAGGTCTTGTGATGTGATTAGCAAAGCCAGCGCCTGTCCTCAGACACTCAGCCCTGCCCTGCAGGCCCCGGCGCTCAAACCCTGTTTACTGCAGCCTGGGCGGGGACGGGGGCGGGGAAACGGGCCCAGGCTCCTCCGGGCGAGACTGCCGCGGCAGCCGCCCGCGTGGCCGCTCCCGCCCCCACCCCCACCGCGTCTCCACGTGCAATCGGGATGGAGCCACCACCCACCGGACGCGGGCCCTGAGCCCCCGCCTCCCGGCCGAAGCACCCTTTGCAAGCCAGCGGGGCCGCGCGGCCGGTTGCAATATTCTCGCATTTTGCAATTCCCGCGCCCAGTATAAAACCGAGAGTGGGAGATAAAAGCTTCGCAATTTTCCCTAGCAGGTTCCGGCGCGGGGAGACACGTCCAGGGCTGCAGAACCCTGGTCACTTTAAACGTGCAGGGAATTTCCAAAGTGCAGCCCCAGAGGAAGGGAGTCNTATATAGGGCGCGCTCTCGCGGGCCGCGGAGTTCCAGCAGTCCGCGAGCTGTCGTCGGCTCCGCGCGGGGGGGGCGGGCCGGGCACCCCGGGGCGCGGAGGAGCGCTGTTTGCTTCTCTCTCCTTTTCCCCCCGCTCCGCACTCCCGGGCACCTTCAAGCCAGTCCACGCTGCTTCCCTCTCCCTCTCGTCTCGTCCCCCGGCAAACTTTCGGTTCCTACCCCGCCCCTCACCCGTTATTCGTCGTGGCTCGAGCCCGGCCGCGCCGCCCCGAGGGCTCCTCCGGACCTCCCTGCCTGCAGCGCCGACCATTACAGGATCCAGAAACATGTCGACTACACTTCTGTCCGCCTTCTACGATATCGACTTCTTGTGCAAGGTACGCGAGGGAGGCAGGAGGGGGGAAGGCGGGCCGGCAGGAAGCCCCTCGAGAGTTCTCAGACTTTGCCTCTGCCCTCGGCTTTTGGGGCGCCGCTCTCCCCGCCTTGACTTTGCGGTCGGGGAAAATCCTGGAGTTTGCTGTACTCTGTGTTCGTGCCTTGTGGGCGGGGAGAAGGAGCTGGGAGGAAGGGCGGGAGGGAGCCGCTGTCGCTGTTTAGTTTCTCCGGCGCCGGCCGCGGCCACGCTGCCCGGGGCTTCCCGGACGGGGTTTGCGCCGCCCCGGCTGGCGGCCCACGGGCTGAGGATCACATGTCGAAACCGAGCGCCGCCTGGGGTGGGAGTCGGCTCCTCCCAACGCGAACATGATTCTTCTGCGCGTGGAGGGGTGGAGGGTGGGGGCTGAATCGAAATCTGCAAAAAGGAAGAAGAATCAGAAGGCTTGGAAGTTACTCTGCAACTCGCNGCAGACAGGGAAATCCCTGGCCAACCTCAATCTGAACATGCTGGACAAGAAGGCGGTGGGGACGCCCGTGGCCGCCGCCCCTAGCTCGGGCTTCACGCCGGGCTTTCTCCGACGGCACTCGGCCAGCAACCTGCACGCACTCGCCCACCCCGCGCCTAGCCCCGGCAGCTGTTCGCCCAAGTTCCCGGGCGCGGCTAACGGCAGCAGCTGCGGCGGCGGGGCGGCGGGCGGCCCGGCCTCCTACGGCACTCTCAAGGAGCCGTCAGGGGGCGGCGGCACGGCCCTGCTGACCAAGGAGAACAAATTCCGGGACCGCTCGTTCAGCGAGAACGGAGAGCGCAGCCAGCACCTCTTGCACCTGCAGCAGCAGCAGCAGCAGCAGCAGCAGCAGAAGGGGGGCGGCGGCTCCCAGATCAACTCCACGCGCTACAAAACGGAGCTGTGCAGGCCCTTCGAGGAGAGCGGCACGTGCAAGTACGGCGAGAAGTGCCAGTTCGCGCACGGCTTCCACGAGCTGCGCAGCCTGACTCGGCACCCGAAGTACAAGACGGAGCTGTGCCGCACCTTCCACACCATCGGCTTCTGCCCCTACGGGCCGCGCTGCCACTTCATCCACAACGCCGACGAGCGGCGGCCCGCGCCGTCGGGGGGCGCCTCCGGGGACCTGCGCGCCTTCAGCGCGCGTGACGCGCTGCACCTGGGCTTCCCCAGGGAGCCGCGGCCCAAGCTGCATCACAGCCTCAGCTTTTCGGGCTTCCCGTCTGGCCACCACCAGCCCCCGGGGGGCCTCGAGTCGCCACNGGCCTCGTGCGCCAACAACGCCTTTGCGTTCGGCCCGGAGCTGAGCAGCCTCATCGCGCCCCTCGCCATCCAGACCCACAACTTCGCCGCGGTAGCCGCGGCGTACTATCGCAGCCAGCAGCAGCAGCAGCAGCAGCAGGGCCGGGAGCCCCCCGCGCAGCCCCCGGCGCCGCCCAGCGCGCCCCTCCCTGCCAGCGCCGCCGCGCCCCCCTCGCCGCCCTTCAGCTTCCAGCTGCCGCGCCGCCTGTCCGAGTCTCCGGTGTTCGACGCGCCCCCTAGCCCCCCGGACTCGCTGTCTGACCGCGACAGCTACTTGAGCGGCTCCCTGAGCTCCGGCAGCCTCAGCGGCTCCGAGTCCCCCAGCCTCGACCCCGGCCGCCGCCTGCCCATCTTCAGCCGCCTGTCCATCTCCGACGACTGAGGCAAGGGGGCGCCAGCGAGGAGGAGGAAGGGAAGGCTATTCTGGGGATGTTGGAGGGCGCCCCTGCCGTCGCACCCGCGTTAAGGGGCGGGGGCGGAGGGGGCTACCCGAGTGGGGGTGGTGATAGGCCACGAGCAGACTGCAGGCCGCACCGAGCGCTTGGACTCGAACTCGTGTGCCGGGAGGGGCCTCCACCCCTCCCCTTTCGGTTTCCTCTTTTTTTTTTTTATTATTTTTATTATTACGAAGTTTCATTCTTGTTGAGCAAAAAAGCCAACGAACTTTTGTATTGATGAACAAAATATTCACAACAGGGCAGTTGTGATGCGAACAGAACAAAAAAAACCAAACACTTAAACTTTTTTTAGGTCTCCTGTGAGTTTGGGACTTTAGGAAAAAAAAAAAAAAATCAACCCAGCACCAGCAGCTACCAGTCACCATTCCATATCTTCACTTGAAAGCATTAGTTACAGTCCAGATGTGGGAACTCTTATCTTGACAGAAGTTCCTAATTGTCGTTTGTCTCAGACCAGTGTAAACAAACCAGCCAGCCACCACCTTGCTAAACCTAGAAGCTTCTGGAAATCCAATATTCTACCAAGAATATGCCTTGATTGTAGTCCTGAGCGCCATAGGTTTTTATTTGTTTGACACAAAGTTCTATATGTCTGGAGGAAAAAAAAACGTTGCATTCCAAAGTTTCATACTGGTTACTGGTTTCTTGCCACCACTTAGTGGATGTTTAATTTTAGAACCATTTTGTCTGCTCTTTCTGGAAGCCTCGGGCAGAGCTTAGTTTAATGTTGGGGGAATAACTGCTGAATTTTTAGCTGTTTTGAGTTGATTCGCACCACTGCACCACAACTCAATATGAGAAAACTATTTAACTTATTTATTATCTTGTGAAAAGTATACATTGAGAATTTTGTTCATACTGTATTTATCAAGTATGATGAAAAGCAATAGATATATATTCTTTTATTATGTTAAATTATGATTGCCATTATTAATCGGCAAAATGTGGAGTGTATGTTCTTTTCACAGTAATATATGCCTTTTGTAACTTCACTTGGTTATTTTATTGTAAATGAGTAAAAAAAATCTTAATTTAAGAGATTGTATGTAATATTTATTTCATTAATTTCTTTCCTTGTTTACGTAAATTTTGAAAGATTGCATGATTTCTTCACAGAAATCTATCCTGATGCTGTGGAAGTAGTTTGAGGAATATCTTATGAGTTTTCTTAGAATGTATAATGGTTGTAGCCCATCCAACTTTAAGAAAAAAAAAAAGTGACCACATACTTTGCAATCAGGTTTAAATGTGGCGTGCTTTTCTCATTCCAGCTTTTAAAATTAGCAAAAAAAGAAAAGACCCTTTTTGTTCGTTCACCAATTCTACTGTGACATACTCTGCGTATCTGCGTCAAAAGACATGTAGCAATAATGGGGTGGGGGTAGTCTCACAGTGCCTTTGGAAGGGCCAGAACTTGCCTTAAATCTTCCTCAACCAAATAAGTATTTTTCTATTAGTGCTCGAGAGAATTTGAATGTAGGATGGGTTCAACTGCACAAAAGGAAAAGATATTTACCACTTTTTTTTATATAGATACAAAGTGAAGAGGCCACCTCTTAGTGCTAAAATGGTATGTAGTACATGAATATGCCTTGTTTCATTACAGAAGATTCCAAAACTTGTACTATTTTTTTTGTGTGTGTGTGTGCGCGCGCGTAGAAGGGCAGGAATGCTTTCCTGGACAGCGGATGAATGAGCAGTAGCTTTACTTTGTTTGTACGTAGGTACAGTTGGAGCACTATGTATGTATGTATGTACTCTGGACTACTTTGTCGGAAGTAGGTTTTTGAATGTAATAAGATAAGTCAACTTGAGTTGTAATATATTTTGGGGAAATCAGTTCACTACAGATTGTGGCTGTAAACATTGTACTGTAAATGTTTTGTAGTTTTCCCCCAATAAAATTTTTGGGAAAAAAAGGTATTCATGTGTAAGCTAGCTTTTTTTTTTTTTTTTTAAAGCCAGAACATCCAGCCTTTTAACTTAATGCTGCTTTGCCCCGGGGCATTGCCCAGGCCTTGCAGAGGTAGGGGGCTAAGACTTCACGGGAGCTGGCACGCTGAGGGTTCAGAAGAGCCTGCCCCTATGTATTTTATAGCAAGTTCTTTTAGCTGAAAGGAAGTAATTATTTGGACTGTCAGGGGCATTAGTTAGCTGTTCCCCTTGGTAATAAGATGCATCCCAGCGTNTTTTTTTTTTTTTTTGCTGGGACATCCAGGGACCAGAACGGCTAAGGTGGGGAAGGGAGGAGGGTATCTGGCCCTCCGGCCAAGCGTACTGAGCTTAAGAGGAGGGGGGTGGGTTAGGCTGAGACTTTCTTGGGCTGGAGAACCAAGGTTTTGCCTGGACTTCGAGAAGCTTGGCCGTGTCCTTGTCCGGAGAGGAAGGAAAGGGGAGGAAGATTAAACAGGTCAAACTT
Organism: Crocuta crocuta; assembly: GCF_008692635.1. Lineage (NCBI taxonomy): Eukaryota > Metazoa > Chordata > Mammalia > Carnivora > Hyaenidae > Crocuta > Crocuta crocuta. Next base: position 9,787,536 of record NW_027551558.1, on the reverse strand, counting down.
ATATCTGGGTAATGTTTGTTTATGCGGACAGCTTCCTCGGGGAGTGAGCACACACGATATTTATGCAAAAGGATTAGTGTCTGCTTTAGGCGACTCTGAGTGGCCAGAAAGCAAATTCAACCCAGGCCTCTAGAAAAAAGGAAGAAAAAAAGAAACGGCACCAATTTGTCTGCTGATTCACACACAATTGAACAAAAAAAACCTTGGTAATGTTTTTTTTTTTTGCCCCTACAGTCACTTTCAAGACTTCAAAATCAGGTTCATAAATCAATTCCTATTTTTTTCCCTTCTCCCCCCCGCCCCCACCCCGCCAGTTCAGACCGTTTTTCCAAAGTAGGTAAAGGACTTAGCAATAGTTTGTTTTCTTATCTGCAACAGCTGGGCCCTATCAACCAACTGCTTGCACCCCTGTGCGGGTCTCCCGTGTCCCCCAGCTGATGAGCCTGGCGGGCAGGCGGGCGGCGGCGAGGGGCGAGCTAAGCCCGCCAGGCCTCGGGCAGCTGCTTCACGTTAGCGACGATTGCGCTGGTGTTAACTGGAGCGTTTTGGTGCTTGGCTGCCAAAGGGGACGGGGAACAGTTTCAAAGTTCTCCCAGATGCCCGGCCCCTGGCTAAGGGCCTCGGCCGTGGGGGAGGGGAAGCCTGGGGCCGAGGAGGGCTCAGCCGGCAAGACCCCGCGGGCTCCCTTGCTTCTTCACCATAAAGAATGTGCAATGGGAAGGAAAAGTCTAAAATGCGGTGCTATTTAGGCCAAGCTGCATTTCAAAGGCCCTGTTGCCACTTCATTCCAAAACTTATTTTTCTAAACAAGTGCTTTTGATCGGCTGGAATGTCAGACTTGTTGGGATAAGCCACATTCATTTTTAAAAATTGGTTTGTTTGAAAGCCCAACTGCTAGGATCCGATGTTTTGTGTTGGAGACTCAGTGGAGCATGGAAAGCTGGGGGGAATCATTCAGAAATTTCCTCTTGCCACAGATCAATGGAGGGTATATAGGTCATTGTCTTTCTGCAGCGGCTGGAATTAACAGCAAACAAAACTCTTCTGCTATTGCTTGATCGCTCTTAGGAAAGTTTTCTTGTAAATTAAGGGGATCAGAAGTAAAACTTGCAAGTAAGGACAAGCCAGGATTCCTGTCACGGGCTGGAGAGCGGAACTGAAGTTGACTGGCTCCAAGACGGTGTTACACTCCAGATAAAATTCTTTTGTAGCCAGTTGTGAAAGTGAGCCCAGGATGCGAGGGTGTTTAGAATGTCTTCTTAGTGGCATTGCCCCTGGCTATTTGAAAATAAGGTATTTTGGGGGGGGGGCGCCTGGGTAGCTCAGTCAGTTAAGCATCTGACTTCAGCTCAGGTCATGATCTCACGGTCAGTGAGTTCGAGCCCCGTGTCGGGCTCTGTGCTGACAGCTCAGAGCCTGGAGCCTGCTTCAGATTCTGCGTCCCCCTCCCTGCGTGCGCACACTCACCCTCTCTCTCGAAAATAAATAAACTTTTAAAAAATAAGGTGCTTTTTAAAGCAGCTCAATTAGTACATGCCACCTTCTAGATTATTTCAGAGAAGGGATGCATGCATGGACATATTTGCAGCCCTCACGCTGTCTGAATCTACTACGGAGTATGTAAGGGGTGTGGGGGGGAAGGCCACAGCACAAATGACTGAGGAGGCCAAAGCCCCAGGCACCCGGCCGTGGGAATAGATGGGGATTCCAAGCCCTGCAGAGGCTCAGGAGTCCGGATGAAAGGTCCAGGCCTGGCAGGGCCCAGAGAAGGAAGGACAGCCAGGCACAGCTCTTGGCCACAGCAGCAGAGGATGCTGGGTATTAAAATCTGCCTGGGGGTCCGAGAAAACCTTCCAGGCTGGATGTGTGCTGGGAGGAAACCCAAGGGAGCATTCGAACTGGGAGGGAACTATCCCCTGCATTCACTGCCCCCCAGTTTTGCTCACGGTGACTAGAGCAAAGGAGAGGTGACCCTGGGGGCGCCTGGATGTCTCAGTTGGTTAAGCGTCCGACTTCGGCTCAGGTCATGATCTCACNAAAGGAGAGGTGACCCTGGCCGAGTCCTCTTGAAAGCATAAGTTGGGTCTCTGCACCCTCCTTGACCTGGTGAGTTAGGGGAGCCAACGGGACCCCTAGAGGCCGAGCCACAGCCAGGCCACCCTCCAGTGGTCGTTACCTGATTTAATTGTGTTTGTTTTTTGCTGTTCACACTCTGGGGGATGTGCAGACCTGTGGCTGTCCAGGACAGTTCCGGTGTCGTGCTGCTGGCAAGGCCAAGGAGGAAAAGAGGGAGGGCCAGGGCCCAGAGGCCTGCCCAGGAGGCACCCTGCACCGGGGAGGTGGGTGAGGGGCCGGGCAGCAGGAAGGCACAGCCCCTCCAGGGCCCACCCCTGCCTCGTCGGTTCTCCAACCTCTCCCAAGAGCTAAAGCTGGAAAGCATATGAGTGTGACTGTGCCTCAGGGTGTGTCTGTGTGTTTGGAGAAGGGGGGTATCTGTGTCCCTGTATGTCTAGCTGGGAGCACACATGTTCGAGGGTATCATTCTGTATGCGGGCATTCAAGGTTCTGGGTCTGTGTGCCGTAGGGGAGCGCCGGTGTGTGAGGCTGTCGGCATGTACGTCCTAGAGCATGAGAGGCCGTGGGTGTGAGTGTGGGTATGGGCTTGGGAGTGTCCGTGATTGTACATGTGTGTAGGTATGTCTTGGGGTCTGCGTGTGAGGGGGTTCTGGAATGGCTGCATCTGCTGCTGTGTGTGTGTGTGTGTGTGTGTGTGTGTGTAGGTGTGTGGATCTGTGTGTGGGTGTATCTGTAGCTGCTGCCGTTGGGGGAGGTGTGTGGGTCTGTGGGGTGTGAGGAAGGACCTGTGGGTGCTGCTGTGTGTTTGGGTCTAGCTGTGCCTGCGTGGGGGTGAGGGTGTTAACAACGCCTACAGAGGAAAAGCAGCCCTTGTTAGCAGGCCTCTTTCAAGTTAAAAACTGCTTTCAAAACCCGGAAGTGGCCGCCAGGCTCTCATCTGCTTCCTGCAGGGGGGTGGGCAGAACAGGGCTGAGAGTGGGAGGTGGCAGACAGGCCTCCGGGCCTGCAGGGACCCCAGACCCACCTTACTGCCTGGCACACCTGCCAAGGACAGACGGCCTGAGCCTGACTGCAGGGACGGATTTAGAAACGATTTTCTGGTTGGAGGGGGAGGGGACCCCTTTATTTTCATCTGTACAGAAATAGCTCTCATCAGATAGGAGTTCTTATACCCTCTGGGGTGAGAGGCAGTTCTGAAATAGAAGGAAAGATATTAAGGATTTTAGACAGACAAGAAAACTCCTGAGCTCGCTGAAACCGAGTTTAAAATATTTCTCTAAAAATAAGCTTTGTTTTCCTTGTGGATTCCTCTGGCAGTCGGGCCCTCATGTCAGGGTGCTTAGCTGGCCGGCGAAGCCAGGCAGAATCGTTAAAAAAGCAAGTGTTTCCCAGCCGTGGCCTTGGAAAGTTCTCTGTTTTCCATTTATTAAACTCCCAGTTTCCAGCTAATTAAAATTATTTTCAAATAAAACTCCATAGCCCAGCAATATTTGATGAAACCCAGAATTCCCATTGACCCCGCTGCGGGAGGCTGAGCCGGGCCGTGGGGTGGCCTGTGAGCCCTCCACTGGGCCCTGTGCCAGTTTTGTAGGCAGGAGGGGACCCTTTGAAATGCCAGCCCAGGGCCTGTGTCACCAAATCCCAGCACCCTGGTGGTGACAGGTGAGAGGCTGCTCTCAAGGCAGTCTCTGAGCCCCGCACCACTTGAGAAGGGACTGCGGGCCGTCGGGAACCTGCTGTTTGTCAACCCACACCACTGAGCACAGGAGGGGCGCGCTTCTGGGCAGAGCTCCCCTGAGGTGTGGACAGGTGATCCCCCGCTCGCTGGTTGCTTCCCCCCCCCCACCTTCCTGGCCTGGCCGCTAACGAAGAAGCTTCAGGTCGAGTCAGGCGTGTGTCCCAGGACTGCACGATTCCCAGCTGCCCAAGGCGGCCTGCTGTGAAGCAGAAATAAGAGACGCCGCAGGCCAGGAGGCTTGTCACCAAGGGCCAGACCTGCTGTGATTCCGTCAGACTCCAGACATCCAAGGGATGGGGAGCCGGGGCTGCTGGCCGGGACCCTTCAGCCAGCTCACAGGTAGTTCTTGACTGTCTAGTAAACATCTGCCCTGGAGTGAAAGAGGTGAGCTGACAGCTGCCATCCGCTGCCTTCCTGGAGTGTACCTGTCGTCAGGGTTCACTCATGAATTGGCCTTCGTCCTCTGGGCAGCGGGGTAATACTCCATTATATGGGTGTTTTACACCACATTTTGTTTATTCGCTCGTCAGTTGAGAGACATTGGAGTTGTGTCTGCTTTTCGGCTCCTGTTGAACAACGTGGCTGTAATCATCCGTGCACAAGTTGTTGTGTGGACACGTTTGCAGTTCTTTGGGTTGTACACCTAGAAGTAGAATTGCTGGGTCATAGGGTAACTCTGTGATTAACGTTTTGAGGAGCTGTCTGACCATTGTCCAAAGTGATACTTTGGTTTTCATAACTGTTATGATAATGTTAGCTTTCCCCTCTCGACCTCATGCATGCTCCAAGATGTCCACGTAAGAAACTTCTATGCTATTCACAATAGCCAAAAAGTGGAACAACCCAAATGTCCATCAACAGATGAATAGACAAAATTTGGTATGCCCTTGCAATGGATTAGTATTTAGTCATAGGAAGGAATGAAGTATTGATACGTGGAGGAGCTGTAAAAACATTTCTTTCTGTTAAAAACCAGACACAAAAGACCATATACTGTATGATTCCACTTCTATGAAATGTCCAGATTGGCCATGTCCATAGAGACAACAAGTAGATTAGCAGTGGCCTAGAGCTCACGGATCAATGGGGAGTGACTGCTGATAGATGGGGTTTCTTTTGGGGTTGACAAAAATATTCTGGAGTTAGATCATGGTGATTGTTGCACAACCTTGTGAACATACTAAAATTTGCATATTCATATACTTTAATCTGGTGAGGTTTATTGTATGCGAGTTATATCTTTATTTTTAGAAAATATATATACTCACAGGCTGAAGTCCAGGCTGCAAAAGGGAAGGAGGGGGTACGAGGGAGCCTCGGTCAGGGAAACCGACCTCACTTAGGATCCAAGAAGCCTTTACAAAAGTAAGAAAGGCAAAGGGCCAATGAAAGAGTTTCGAAGTAAAAGGAGCAGCTAGTGCAAAGGCCCTGTGGTTAGAGGATGCACGGAAGGGAAGGAAAGAAGGAGATGGTGCCAAAGGGTGGAGAACAGAGCAAAGAGGCACAGAACGAGGCTGGGGCAGTGGGCTCAGGCCTCAAGAGACCCCTCACCTGCCTTCTGCTTGCCACCAGTTCCTCCATTAGAACATCATATTCTGGGTTCAGTGATTTCCCTCCACTGTTGTTTTTGTACATTATCTTCGTGCTCCATCACAATGCCGATGCCATTCACCTCACTTCATCTCACCACGTGGCCATTTTATCATCCCACATCAGCGCAAGAAGAGTGAGTACAGTACAATAAGATACTTTGTGAGAAACCACATTCACGTAACTTTTATTGCAGCATATTGTTACAGTTCTCTTCCGTTATTATTAGTTATGCTTGTACATTTCTTACTGCGCCTAATTCACAGCTGAAACTTTATCTATCATAGGCATGTATGTGTAGGAAAGAACATAGTATACATAGGGTACTGCTTATGGTGTCGGGCATCCACTGGGGGTCCTGGACCATATCCCCCTCAGAAAGAGGGGGTCACTCTCTCATCGTTATGCCTCATCGCCTTTGGCTTCCCCTTCCCCTCCAGCTCATACGCACAGGTCTCCTGGCAGGGAAATGCCTTAAAGATTCTAACAGCTACTCTTTATGGAGCTTCTCTTTTTTTTTTTTTAATTTTTTTAATGTTTATTTATTTTTGAAAGAGACAGAGCACAAGCAGGGGAGGTGCAGAGAGAGAGAGGAAGACAAAGAATCTGAAGCAGGCTCCAGGCTCTGAGCTGTGAGCGCAGTGCCCGACGTGGGGCTCGAACCCACGAACTGCGAGATCATGACCTGAGCTGAAGTCTGATGCTTAACCGGCTGAGCCTCCCAGTGGCCCCTGGAGCTTCTCTCGTGAACTAAAAGTTTGACATATGTTAAGGACAGTCCTTTATATCTACCCAAGACTGAGGTACTATTACTATCCCCATTCCAAAGATGAGGAAACTGAGCTCAGTGTACTTGTCAGATGCCTGAGACCAAAAAGGCTGGAGCAGAATTCAAAGGACTCTAAGCTGTTGCTCCTTCAGGTCTCCTGGGGCTACTTCTCTCACTGCTCTCTGCCTTGGCTTTTCTTACACTGTCTGTAAATCCATATTTCCAAGAAGCCTTCCAGGGTTGCATTCCAGGGCGGTCTGTTTCCTGCCTCATCTGTGCTTTTAAAATACTACTAGTTTGGGGCACCTGGGTGGCTCCGTCAGTTAAGCGTCCAACTTCGGTTCAGGTCATGATCTCGCAGTTCGTGAGTTCGAGCCCCATGTTGGGCTCTATGCTGACAGCTCAGAGCCTGGAGCCTGCTTTGGATTTTGTGTCTCCCTCTCTCTCTGGCCCTCCTCCACTCACACTCTGTCTCTCTCTCTCTCTCTCTCTCTCTCTAAAATAAACAAACATTAAAAAAAATTAAAACACTACTAGTTCAAGTCACACATCAGCTCAAAATCCTCACTCAGAATAAAATCTAAAATCTCAACAAGGCCTACAAGGTCCTCTGTTATCTGTCCCTCCCCACCTGCCCCCTCCCCAACCCTTTTACTTTCTGACCTTGACCCTCTACCTTCCCTCATCCTGCACCAACCACACAGGCCTCCTTGCCGGCCCCCAATCGTGCTGGCCTGCTCTCTGTCTCAGGGTCTTTGCACTTATTATTCCCTCCATGTTGTCTTTTCTTTTTTTTTTTTTTCTTTTTTTAATGTTTTATTTATTTCTGAGAGAGAGAGACAGCATGAGCAGGGGAGGGTCAAAGAGAGAGGGAGATACAGAATCTGAAACAGCTTCCAGGCTCCAAGCTAGCTGTCAGCACAGAGCCCGACGCGGGGCTCGAACCCACGAACTGTGAGATCATGACCTGAGCCGAAGTCGGACGCTTTAGTGACTGAGCCACCCACGCACCCCATCCTCCATGTTCTCCACACGACCTGTTTCCTTCGGTTTCCTGCTGGCACCTTTTCGGGGGCTGTCCAGACACCCTCTCTAAGACCACAGCCCTATCTGGCATCCCTTCCCTTGCATCCTGTTTTGTTTTGCCCCAAGCATTTGACATCCTTTGACATATTTCAAGTGCCTTTGTTTATGTATATATTGTCCTTTCTTCTTAGACTCCAAGCTTCGTAAGGGCAGCCACTGTCCCCAGAACAGGGGAAGCTATTGAAAGATTTTAAGCTGGGGAGAAAGATAACCACATCTACTTTTTGTTTTAGTTTGTTTATTTCTAATCTCTTCACCAAACGTGAGATCCAAACGCACAACCCTGAAATCAAGAGTCACATGCTGTACTCACTGAGCCAGCCAGATGCCCCAACTACATTTACATTTTTAAATGATTTCAGTTGTGTGGAGAGTAGACTGGGAAAAAAATTATTCCTTATAAAAACAATTTTAGAGGTGCCTGGATGGCTCAGTTGGTTGAATGTCTGACTTTGGCTCAGGTCATGATCTCGCAGTTTGTGTGTTCAAGCCCCACATTGGGCTCTGTGCTGACAGCTCAGAGCCTGGAGCCTGTTTCCGATTCTGTGTCTCCCTCTCTCTCTGCTCCTTGCTCGCTCGCTCTCTCTCTCTCTCTCTCTCTCTCTCTCTCTCCCCGTCTTGAAAAAAAGCATTTTTAAAAAACCTATTTTCATGCTTAAAAAAGGTTTAGGGGCACCTGGCTGGCTGGCTCAGTTGGTAGAGCATGCAAGTCTTGATCTTGGGGTTGTGAGTTCAAGCTCCACATTAGGCATGGAGATTACTTAAAATCTTTAAATAATAATAATAAGTAGGGGCACCTGGATGGCTCAGTTGATTAAGCATCTGACTTCGGCTCAGATCACAGTTCATGAGTTCGAGCCCTACGTGGGGCTCTCTGCTGTCAGGGCAGAGCCCCCTTCAGATCCTCTGCCCCTCTCTCTCTCTCTCTCTCTCTGCCCCTTACCTGCTCTCTCTCGCTCTCTCAAAAATAAGTAAGCATTAAAAAATAGTAATAAATAAGTAAATACATTTTTAAAAATAAAAAAGCTTTAAAAACTCATGACCTAGTGTATCCCTTTCATTCCACAGGCGAGAAAATGAAGGCTTAGAGAGGGTGGGGGGACCCCTTCTGTAGACTTTCCGATTTCTGGCTTTCTCCATGAGCCCTGGAAAATCACACACACACACACACACACACACACACACACACACAGCCCCCAGGACACTCCTCTGTAGGTATGACCTGTGCCAGTAGGACTGTTGGTAAAAATGTAAATATCAAGTCTCGCCGAAGCAGACTGAAATCCCTCTGGGCTGGGCGGCTCAGAGCTGCTGGTTGCTGGGTGTTCTGTCCATCCAGCCTCTCAGGTAGGGCCGGGAGGGTCCGTGGCAGGAGCAGGGGCACCAGAGGGCTCCAGGCAGGTGTCACCACTGCTGTGCGAGGGGCCTGGTCATCACGCAGGGGCTACAACAGGCCTCCATTCACACCTCCTTGCCCTGCCACTCCCTGCCCGTGCAATCCTGAGCAAATCTCCAAGTGTTCCTCGGTTTCCTCATCTATGAGGTGGGAGGACGATGCTGTTCCTGCTATACGAAGCGCCCCTGAGGGTCGAATATGATGCCATGTGTCAAGCGTCTAGGAGGGTCCCTCCCTAGTTCAGGGTCCCGCAGATGACACTGTGCAGGCTGGCAGAGTGGTTAGCAAGCCGGAAGGACTGGTTCAGAGCAGAGCTTTGCTACCGCCGGCTGTGAGACCGTGAGCCAGCCGCTGATGCCCTCTGTGCCTTGATGTCCTCATCTGTAAAATACCAGGCCTAGTTCCTAGGGCTGTCGTGAAGCTCACATAAATTAACTCATGCAGTGAGACTAGAAACTGGCACATGGAAAATGGACCTGGGGAGGGGGCGGGGGGATGGGCACAATGGGTGAAGGGGACTGGGAGGTATGGGCTTCTAGTTATGGAAAGAGTAAGTCACGCTATAAAAGGTACAGTGTTGGGAATATGGGAATATAGTCAATAGTATTGTAACAGTGTTTTGTAGTGACAGAAAGTAGTTACACTTGTGAGCATAGTGTAACAACATAGACATGTTGGATCACTGCCCTGTACACCTGAAACTAATGTAGCACTGTGTGTCAACTAGACTTATGAATGAATGAATGAATGAATATTTACATACATGCATGCATAAATGCAATATAACAATTTGTTATTGAGTCTGTTGGGTTTTTCTCCACACTCAGTCAATACACACCCAATCTGAGGGGGGTCAGGAAGGCCCCCTAGTCTGCCTTTACCAAACTCCCCCAACCACATGAGGCTTACGATAAGAGTGGCAACTGCTTTTCTACAGAAATTCTAGATCGATCTGTGCTGTTCAACATGGTAGACACTAGCCACGTGTGACTACTTAAATTTAATTTCTATTCAGCAAAATTTAAAACTCACTTCCTCGGTTGCCTGGCCACATTTCAAGTGCTCAACAGCCACATACACTTGAACAGCCCTGCTATTCTAGAGTGTTCCATAAAATGCAAATAACTATAAGGAAGGAAATCTAACCCTTGAAGGGTTGTCCTTTTCTCAAAGCCAGTTTGGGGACAGATCCATGATGCCCTTGATGGCTCTCCCTCCATCCCTCAGCCAAGAGGGTCTAAAATACCCTCAAACCACCTATCTGTCCAGTAGACTGCCAGTGCCAGTGGAGGAGAAACGAAGGGATCACCCACTGCATGGTGGCCCCTCAGCCCTGCCTGGCAGTCTGGGACCCACCTCCTCCCAGAGGCCCCAGGGACATGGACCCGCGGCTGCCCCTGTCTCCACAGCCATGATACCACATCCATTCAGTCACTGATGCCAGCACCCGGTGTGCCCTCACCCCTCCCCTCCCAGGCTGCCTGAACCTATGACTCTGCTTTCTTTTTTGTTTTTTTTTTAATGTTTTTTTTTTTTATTTATTTATTTCTAGGAGAGAGAGAGACAGCGCGAACAGGGGAGGGTCAGAGAGAGAGGGAGTCACAGACTGAAACAGGCTCCAGGCTCTGAGCTGGCAGTCTGCACAGAGCCAGACGCGGGGCTCGAACCCACGAACCGCGAGATCATGACCTAAGTGAAAGTCAGACGCTCAACCGACTAAGCCACCCAGGCGCCCCTATGACTCTGCTTTCTAACCATGCCCAGACATGGCCTCCTCTCTCTGCCTTTACTGCCTCGGCAACTCAGGCTCCCCCTCTTGCCGGGACAGCGATAAAGCAGGAGCCCCCAGCTCCTCCTCCTCCCAGACACCATTGCCCAGAGAGAGCTTCTACATCATGCCCCCCCGAGGGGTGCCCTCACTGCCCCCCACTGCATCCCCCCAGTTCAAATCCAAGCTTCCACACATGCTCCATGAGGCTCTGCCTAGAAACCTGCTGCTCCTCACCTGCCCTGGAGGGCTGAGGGCTGACGGTTCCTAATGCTCTTCGCACCCCTGGGCCTCGGCTCTCCCTGGGCCCCTGCCCGGAACACACCCGCCACGTCCCCCTGCGTCCTCTGCCTCAGCTGAACCTCCACCTCAGATATGGCCCCTCCACCACCGCCACCACCACCACCCCAGCTTCCCAGGGCCCTGCGTGGGCCTTTGTGGGAGCGCACAGCACATTGTCCTCTACCAGCTAATCACAGCTCTGCGGACTCTCGAGCCTGGAAGTTCCTTCAGAGCAAGAATGTCATCGTGTTCCTCCTTGCACGGTCCAGCCCGGCTCCTAGAAGGGCCTCGGGAACTGCAGCGAAACCAGAGCCCCCTGAGAGATGTCTCTGTTCTGTTGCACTTGACAGATGAGAAAAATGCGGCTGGGGGAAATGAAGACCCATGCTCAAGGTCTGCCACCCCCACCCCTAGCCCATGGGTGCCCCTGCCATTCAGAAGGGGGAGGGGGAGGGGCGCCTGGGTGGCTTAGTCGGTTAAGCGTCCGACTTTCGCTTAGGTCATGATCTCGTGGTTCGTGGGTTCGAGCCCCGCGTCGGGCTCTGTGCTGACTGCCAGCTCAGAGCCTGGAGCCTGTTTCAGTCTGTGACTCCCTCTCTCTCTGACCCTTCCCTGCTCACGCTGTCTCTCTCTCTCTCTCCTAGAAATAAATAAAACATAAAAAAAAATTTAAAAAAAAAAAAAAGAAGGGGGAGGGCGGGGAGGGAGGAACTGCTCCTTGCTGGACGAGGCCTCCCTCTGAGTTCTTCCTCTTATTCCGAACTCACGCATGCTGGTTCTGGAAATATCCAAGCAACAGACACCGAAGCCCAATATATACAAACGGAAAATTGCCTCCTCACCTGCCTCCTCAGTCCTACTCAGCAAAGCTGCCCACTTTGTCATCCCTTTGTGTGAGGGATTCCTGAGACTTGATAGTGTAGCTCTACCTAGAAATATTTACACACGTGCTCACGTATTGTTTCAGGGCACTGAACCAGGTCACACTGTACCTCCTGTCCGTTGGCCCCCTCTCCGCTCAGGGAGCTGGCACCCCCTTTCAATGGTGGCATGGGGGCCCTCGTGATGGCCGCCAAGGTCCTGCGTGAGTCCGGCTCTGTGGACAGGGCGGCACAAACAGCCTTATACTCAGACATCGTGTGAGTATTTCCATCGGGTGAACCCCGAAGGGCAGCACGGCCGAGTTGCGGGGCAGCTCACGTGTTTCTGTGGAGGGTCGTGTGCGTTTAGACCTCGGCCCCTGACATCAGCGTAGTTATGCGAAGTACCCCTCACCCCACTGTGAGAAGCCATCTCCACCCGTTTGCTCCCTGTATGCCCGTTCCGCATTTCTGGAGTCTGCANGGGTCTTTCTCTGTCTCCCTGTCCTGTTCTCAGACCCTCCTGTGGCTAAGCCCCATATCCCCACAGCTCCAGGCCCTTGGAGGGCAGCCCGTGCTTTTCCACCTCTTGGGCTGGTGCCAAAGACCAAGGCTGTCACCCGGGAGCCCCGGGCAGGCCTGGGTCAGTCCCATGGGGCTCAAGGCACCTAGGACGTGAGGGCCAGGAGCCTGGAAAGCTCTTCCACTGAAACCGGGGCGGGGGAGACCCCTATCTGGGCAACTGTCAGTAGGGACAGCAGCAAGTAACCCAATACAACAGGCTTGCCAGCTCAGGGTGTGACCCTGTGCAGGTGTCTCTTCAAGAGTGTGTGTGTGCGTGTGTGCGTGTGCGTGTGCGTGTGCACGCGCGCGTATGTGTGAGCGTGTGCCAGTGAGTGTGCGTGTGTGTTTTAGGGGCGGTTGTGTGAGGCGTTATGTAATGGAGGCACTCCCTGGGGCCGGCTAACCGCAGTGGTGTAACCGCCGGCAGTCCGGGCCACCAGAAGGAAAGGAGGGAAAATGTAAACACCATTCTGGGCCTTTCCCTCGCCTGCCACAGCCAGGCCCTGGACAGAGCAGCTCTTCCAGTCCTCCATTCCTGCTGCCCGAGCCCGGAGCCCCGAAGGCCGGCCCGGGAGGGGGTGATCACGGAGGCCAGGGCTCACAAGAACTCTACGGAGTGAACACCCGCAGCTCTCGATCCCAGCCCAGGGGGCAGATGGGAGAGGAGAGCCCATCGGGTCTGTCTAGGCCTCTCCCGGCTCTGCCACAGCCCATGCATCCCCCACAAATGAGGCGTGCCGCCTTCCTCACCCCCAGAGCTGCTTTCTCTCTAAAGCCTTTGGAGGCTCCCTGTGTCCTAGACGCCTCTCCCCGGCACTGGAGCCCCTCGGCCCGCAGCGAGCAAGTGCAGACTCAGGATGGCCCCAGAGCCAGCTGTCTCGGCCTCTCTGGCTCTCTCGCACACAAAGGTCCACCTGTCCCTGCCCCTCCACACCTCGTCCCAGGCCAGACGCCTGCCTGCCAGACAGATCCCGGCTTCTCAGCCCATCCCCACCGCGCAGAGCCTTGCTCTTCCAGGAAGCCCCCTGTGCCTGCTCCTGGCCATGTCCTCTCTTCCTGCTCTGAGCTCCTGAGGCGCCTCTGGACACGCCACCTGACATCTGGCCATGCACGGTCATCCCTTGTTCTCCAGTTGTTCGCTTTAGTAATGATGGCCACAATTTGTGCCACACGCTCTCTGCCAAACCCAGTCCCTCTAGGTGCCCTTGTTATCACAACGTCCACCTCGCACTAGCCCTGGAAGGTGGCGTTCTTACCACCAGTGTGTAGCTGGAGCCCAAGCAGAGAGAGGTTACGTGAATTATCCATGGTTCTATCTACACCTCGAAGTGTCTGGCGGCAGAGCCAATGTTCACAGGGTGGCTAAGTCCCATCTCCCCACACCACCGGGCTTTGGGCGGGTAGGAACCTGTTCTGCCTCCCACCCCACCCCCTGACAGACAGACAGCTGTGCACCCACCAGATGCTCACATAAAGGCCATGGCTTACTAAATGCCTGCCAGACAGTTGGTGCTTTTAACTGCTAGTTGAATGAATAACTGATTGAACAGAATGGAACAGCATCTTTATCCAGAACTATAGAGAGTGATATGTTCAGAGCAGGGGATCTCTGGAATCACACAACCATATGACTTTAGACCACGCATGAACCCCTCTGAGCCTCAGTGTTCTCATCTGAACAATGGGAGTGGCCATCGTGCCGTCTTCACAAGGTTACTGAGAAGCTTACGGGCAGCATTGTGACGTGTGCAAGCCTGTACATGTGACAGGCATGGCTTGGTGCCTGGCACGCACTTAGTGGTCAGTAAATGCCAGCTGCTACCACTGTTCTCCCTTCCAGTTGTATCAAGGGGACAAGCCTCTTTCTCCATTTTACAGGTGCGGAAATTGAGGCCCAGAGAAACAGCTTCCCCACGATCTTCCAGGGTCTGGATTGCAACTGCATATAACTGATTCCTATCCCAGACTCTTTTTGTGTTGTTTTGTTTTGCTTTAGCATTTATTTATTTATTTTGAGAGAGAGAGTGTGACTGGAGGAGGGGCAGAGAGAGAATCCCACACAGGCTCCTGGCTGTCAGTGCAGAGCCCGACTCGAGGCTCACTCTCACAAACTGTGAGATCATGACCTGAGCCAAAATCGAGTCAGATGCTTAACCAGTTGAGCCACCCAGGCGCCCCTGATTCTTATCCCAGATTCTTAAAAAGACAGGCCAGCAGTTTTCATCCAGGTCCTTGTTGGAAGAGGTGGTGAGGTCAACTGAAGGAGGATATCTTTCTAGACTTTAAAGAAGTTTCTGATAAGCTTGAGGGCAGTGTCCTGAAAGAAAAACGGGCTCATCCGTGTTCCCACCCCAGTGAAGGGAGAGGTCAACCAAGGAGGACTTCCAGGAAGAGGTGGACATCAGAACAACTCTAACCTTTAAAGAAGGAAGACGTTGTAGCACAGACTGCAACTACCTGGAGGTAACTTTGGCCTGGGCCCCCCTATCCCGCATCTGTACTGAGTTTTGCCCTAGTAGCAGGGATGGAGCCACAGGCCTGGCTCTTACTGGGTGAGGGGGCACTAGAAAAGGTCCTTCCTCCCATCCTCACTCAGTTGAGCTTCAGACCCTTTAGGAAATGTTCAGTCTTATGCTCTCAGGGTGTCCTTCCTGTTAGCCCCAGAGATTTTTGTTTGGTCTGTTTTATTGTGGCCCCAGGGCTTAGAACAGAACCTGGCACATAGTAGGTGCTAAAGAAACATTTGAAGGAATGGTTGCATTACCTCCACCCTCCTACCCATTGCACACTCATGCCACGTCACTTTACTCCTGCCCTATCATGTCCCTCCAACAGTGCCTTCTCAATGCCCTTGTCTGACTGAATCAATGCACCTCTTGCGGGAAGATTTACGGGATCGCACCTGCCTATGGCACAGCCTCCCTCGCTGACCTCATTACAGTGCACACGGTGCCCAGCCAAGTTGTTCTTCCTTTCTCTAAGCTAAGGTCAGTGTCAAAGAAGGGTGGGCAGGTGTCATGGCAGGAACAGGTATGGATTATCCAAATCTGGGAGGCCAGGGCTCCTGATCCCTGCCAACTTGGCCCAAGGACAGGAGATAAGGCCTATATCTCTGTCTTTTGACCATCAGCGCCTTTTGCTTCAAGGTCACCCCAGCCAGGTCTGGGGCGGGGGCACAGGGGTGACAGAGGTATCTTGTAACCTGAGTGGGATGGTCAGTTCCAAGAAAGCAGCCTCTGACTCAGAGACCCTCCAGCCAAGGCTTGCCCTCTGGGCTTCCAGTAGGCTGGGAGGTTCAGGGTCCTCTTGACCTTGGGGTCCTTCCCTGAGAACCCTTTGGAGAAGTTGTCACCACGGAGGCCGTGTGTCCTTGTGAATGCATGGGAGGGAGGGGAGAGAGAAAATTCTCTTCACTAAGGTAGAAAACACACACCAGGGGGACAGGTGAGTAAAAACCAGAAAGCTAGAAAGCAAGGATGACTCAGGACGCAGCTCTGATCCCGGCCAAAGTGAAAGAGCAAGGCAGCAAGAAGAAAGGGGGAGCTGAGGCGACAGGAAGAGGTGGCCAACAGCTGGCTCTCTGGTCACCGCACCCCCTCACCCCACAGAGGAAGCATCCTGCCCACTCACCCTGGCCCTCAAGGTCCCAAGAGCCCGGGATCCATCGTCTCTTCCCTCTGTTCCCCTACCGTGCTGGGCCCATGCAGTCACCCACCCCTGGGAGGAAGGGATGTCCACGGCCCAGCAGTAAAATTGTCTGTTGTCGGGTGCCTGGGTGGCTCAGGTGGTCACAGTCCGACTCTTGATCTCAGCTCAGGTCCTGATCTTAGGGTCGTGAGTTTAAGCCCCACGTTAAGCCCCATGCCCAGGATGGAGCCAACTTAAAGAACAATTGTCTGGGGCGCCTGGGTGGCTCAGTCAGTTAAGCGTCCAACTTCAGCTCTGGTCATGATCTCATGGTTTGTGGGTTCGAGGCCCGCGTCCGGGCTCTGTGCTGACAGCTCAGAGTCTGGCACCTGTTTCCGATTCTGTGTCTCCCTCTCTCTCTGACCCTCCCCTGCTCACGCTGTCTCTCTCTCTCTCTCTCTCTCATAAGTAAATAAACAGTGAAAAATTAGAACAACAACGATCGTCTGTTGTGCAAGAATTAAATGGCATGAAATAAACCACACATGGCACACAATAACACTAAATAATGTCAAGGCCTCCCCCAGCCCTCCTTGCACACCATCCGCAAGCCTTCCTGTGGTCACCCGCTCTAGCAAGTCAGAGTTCAGAGTCCCCTGCAGCAGGAGGGGTGCAGAGGGGCTCGAGACCCCCTGGCCCTGCCCTGGATGGAGGTGGGTGAGTTCACCACCTTGCTCAGTGTGGAAGCTTCCTTTGTCTCCCTGGGCCGCTAATGGCCTCCTGCGCCTTTTCTGCCCGGCTTCTTCCTGCTGCCCAGCCCCAGACACTCCAGCACAGTCGTGCCTTCACGAAGCAGTCAGTCCACCTGGTATTCCTGAGCACAGCTCCTGGCCTCAGACTGAGCCGGGCCATCCTGGTCTCCCACTTACCGCTGTGGAACCTTGAGCAAGTTCTTCAAGCCCTCTGGGCCTCTGTTTCCTTATCTATTATTTTCCTGTTCCTGGGAGGCTCCAGGGGGAAATTTCATCTCACCAAATAGCCTCCAGGGCGCCTGGGTGGCTTAGTCGGTTGAGCGTCCGACTTTCGCTTAGGTCATGATCTCGCGGTTCGCGGGTTCGAGCCCCGCGTCGGGCTCTGTGCTGACTGCCAGCTCGGAGCCTGGAGTCTGTTTCAGTCTGTGACTCCCTCTATCTCTGACCCTCCCCTGCTCACGCTGCCCCTCTCTCTCTCCTAGAAATAAATAAAACATTAAAACAAAAAAAATAGCCTCCATGTTCCAGAAGGGCATATAGGAAGCCCATGCTTCAGACCATACCACCTTTTAAAAATCTCCACCTCAGGGCACCTGGGTGGGTCAGTCAGTTAGGCATCGGGCTCTTGATTTCCGCTCAGGTCATGATCTCACAGTTCATGGGATTGAGCCCCTCATTGGGCTCCGTGATGACGGTGCAGAGCCTGCATCAGATTCTCTCTCCCTCTCCCTCTCTGTCTGCCCTCCCCAACTGGTGTGCATGCATGCGTGTTTTCTGTCTCTCCCTCTCACAATAAATAAACTTTAAAAACAAATCTCCACCTTTACTTTAAATCAGGTCACCCCATGTTAAAGAGAAAAAATTGAGGTTCAGAGAAAGTGCCCACCTTGCCCAAGGCCACCAGCCCTTCCTGCCTCCAGGAACTTCTCTGCCTGCGTTGGGTTAATTGTAACTCTGATTTCTTGACTCGGAGGTGGGCCACAGAGGTTCTGGCCCAGGGGGTGACCAGGGGTGATTAGGAAAGAGGTGAACAAACATTTCAACTCTAACAAGAGACTAGACACCATGTAGAGGCCTGTTCACAGGGCACTGGCCTCATAACAACATTTCTGTGGCGTGGTATTTCCACATGACCCAAGAATGGGGTGGGTCTGTGTGTGCTGATCAGAGAGATGTTGAGAGCTGTGAGGTTAAGAAGGCAAGGGAAGGGGCGCCTGGGTGGCTTCGTTGGTTAACCGTCCAACTTGAGCTCACAGTTTATGAGTTCGAGCCCCGTGTCAGGCTCTGTGCTGACAGCCTGAAACAGGCTCTCTGCTGACTCAGGCTGTCAGCACAGAGCCTGCTTCAGATCCTCTGGCCCCCTCTCTCTCTGCCCCTCTCCCCCTCAAAAATGAATAAACATTTTTAAAAATTAAAAAAAAAAAAAACAAGGGAAGATCCATGGGACACCTCAGCCTTCTTTCCTGTACATTGTCTTTAGCGGATACACATGCTTATATGTGCCAGTGTGGACATAACATTTTCGTGTGGTACCTGCTTGCTGTCAGACAGAGGCTGGGGAAAGCATGAAGGGAGGGCGTGTTTTTTTTTAGACCTTTCTCTTTTGTTTGACTTTCCTACCACGTGCATATATTATTAGTTTTTTAATTCAACAGATGTTATCAGACCTCTTGGGATATGAGCCATTCTGCTCCTCTTCTGTAGCGTTAAGAGAAAATATGTGACGGAAGTCGGGAGAGGGGTACAGTTCTGTCGGGTCTTGCTGTTGAGGGCAGGGCCTGCCTGGGAGCAAGACGCTGAAGGGCCCATAGGCCCCAGAAAGAGGAAGGAGGGAGGGGCCCTCCTTCCCGAGTCTTCCTCCCCACCCGGGTGAGGAGGGCTTTGAGGGCACCATGCTTTGCAGCCCTGTCTCCCGTTTTGTTGGGGCTTCGCATCCCAGAGCCCAGGCTCCTTTTCTATGGGGACAAAACTCTGGTCCTAGTTTTCCCCCGGGGTGGGGAGGAGGGGTTGGCGCACATAGTAGCCGGCGGGGCACACTCTTTGGCCAGGTGCTCTCTGCCAAGCCCTGCTCTCTGGTCCTCTCTCGGGAGCTTTCTACATCCCTGCAGCTGCTGCCCCGACTCTCTCCTCAGTCCCGGCCTGAGGGGCTCCCTAATGTGCAGTCACGGCTGGCTCAGCACCTGGCTTCGCTCCCCACTGACCACCATGCCAAGCCATCACCCACATCCTAGTGGACAGAGACCCCCATACCTCTCTCAAGTGGGAAGAGTGCTGTGCGTTCTGTTTCACAGCCTGAGAAACTGAGGTCCGGGTTGGTCAGTGCCTTGCCAATGCCAATGGCGACCTGACGACATAATAGAGCCTGCGATTCAGGCTTGTCTCCAATCCTGGGTGCTTGCCACTTTAGGGTGGGCTGATCGACTATGAAGTTAATATGATCTCAGGATTACTTCAAGAAAAACCCATCTCAACATCATACGTCGTTAGGAAATTGTGAACTAAAACGAGATACCACTGCACACCTGTTAGAATGGTAAAAATCCAAAATATCGACAACATCAAATGCTGGCGAGGATGCGGAGAAACAAAAACTCTCATTCGTTGCTGGTGGGAATGCAAAATGGTATGGCCACTTTGGAACGCAGTTTGGCAGCTTTTTGCCAGACTCAACAAACATACTATCACAGGGGCGCCTGGGTGGCTTAGTCGGTTAAGCGTCCGACTTTCGCTTAGGTCATGATCTCGCGGTTCGTGGGTTCGAGCCCCGCGTCGGGCTCTGTGCTGACTGCCAGCTCACAGCCTGGAGCCTGTTTCAGTCTGTGACTCCCTCTCTCTCTGACCCTCCCCCGCTCACGCTGTCTCTCTCTCTCTCTCTCTCCTAGAAATAAATAAAACATTTAAAAAAAAAAAAACATACTATCACAATCTAGCAATGGTATTCTTTGGTATTTATCCAAACAAGTTGAAAATTTATGTCCACACAAAAACCCACATATGGATGTTTATAGCAGCTCTATTTGTAATTGTCACAACTTGGAAGCAACCCAGATGTCCTTCAGTAGGTGAATGGGTCAGTAAACTGTGGTACACCTAGACGAGGAAATATTTAGCACTTAAAAAAAGCGATCAAGTCATGAAAAGACATGGAGGAATCTTCGATGCATAGCACTAGGTGGCAGAAGCCAATCTGAAAAGGCCACGTTCCACTTGGTTCTTTGCTATTTGATTCTATACATTGAATCTGTACCATTTGATTCTATACATTGATACTATATGACATTCTGGAAAAGGCAAAACTATGAAGACAATGAAAAGATCGTCGGTTGCCAGGGGCTCGGGAAGACAGAGGATGACTAAGCAGAGCACTACTCTGTCTGATAGGACAGTCGTGGATACATGTCGTTCCGCGTTTGTCCAAACAGATAGAACGTGATGTTACCTGTGGACTCCAGGTGATAACGACGTGTCACCGTAGTTCATCACTTGTAACAAAGTTACCACTCTAGTGGGGGATGTTGCTGGGGGGAGGGGTGGGGGGACATATGGGAAATCTCTGTACTTTCCACTCAGTGTTGCTGTGAACCTAAAACTGCTCTAAAAACTAAAGTCTAGGGGCGCCTGGGTGGCTCAGTCGGTTAAGCGTCCGGCTCTTGATTTCAGCTCAGGTCATGATCTCACAGTTCGAGAGTTCAAGCCCCACAGGGGGGGCTCCGTGCTGACAAGCGTGGGGCCTGCTTGGGATTCTCTCTCTCCCTCCCTCTCTCTCTCTGCCCCTCCCTGCTCACGCTCTCAATCTCTCTGAGTAATAAATTGATAAACATTAAAAAAATAATCATGAATTAAAAAAACCAAAAATGAGGTCGATTAAAAAGGGGAAAAAGTGACCCAGGGGCAAGAGTTCCGAAAGACCCTCCCCACGGTGTCTCCGTGAGGGGCCCCAAGGCAGNGAGCAGACCTCTCTCTGCCCCTCCCGCCCCCCGCATGTTTCCTGGAGGAGCCTCAGAGATCCCCGGCCGTTGGCCCTCTTCTCCCCAGCTTCCTGTTCGGGTTCCACAGAGACGTTGGGGCCGTTTCTGCAGCTGAAGCGGGAGCTGGTCGGCCTGGTGGGAGGGAGGACACTCATCTTGCCAGGGAGCGGGTCAGGGGGCTGCAGGCTTGGGTGGGGGTGCTGCAAGCCGATTGGAGCCTCGGCCTCTGGTCACTTGGATACTCAAATCCTGACCTGGAGGCCCCCGGAGAGGCCAGTTAGTTCAGCCCCCTGCCTCGGGGCGGGCCCTGTCCTGGCCAGGCAGCTGAGGTCTCCAAGTTTAGCCCCTGCAGGCAGCCTTCTCGCTATGTGACTCAAGCAGGCCCGTTACCTAGATGAGCCCCAGCTTTATCGCCTGTCAATGGCCCACTCGCCAGATACATACGTTCAGAAGTTGCAGTGCCCGTGTCGGAAGGGAAGAAATCCCGCCTTGACCCGGCTCCCACCTGCCCCTCACCTTCTGCCTCAGGCACGCCGCCCTGACACACAGCCACGAGCTTGATTCCAGCTGCAGATCTGCCAGAGGTCGTGGAGAGGAGAGGCCACAGCTCTGTCCTCAGGAAGCCCCGTGCTGATCAGCCCTGAGGCACACAAAGGCAAATACTTCTGCAAGGAACAGCTTGGGAAAGGCCAGGGGATCCTGCAGTTTGGGGAGGGCTTCCTGAGGGAAGAAACTCTCAAGTCAGGTGTCCGAGGAAGAGTGGAGTTAGCCAGGCAAAGCAGAGGCCCTGGGGCTGGCTGCTACCTGATGTGGGCAGGGCTATGGTTAAAGAAGCTGCTGGGAGCCCCTTTATGCCACCTGCCCTCCTCCACTCTCTGGGGAGTAGTACTGGCCTGGGGGTCAGGGGGACCACAGCCCCAGCTCTCCATACATGACAATCAGCCTCCTCCAGGTGAGCAGCAGCTCTGGCCCCCCCGGGTGGGGGTGGGGCTTGGCTCCTAAGGCCCCGGGGAGGCCAGACCACAGGTCCTTAGGCCAGGGAGAGGGAGCAGGGAGGACTTCCCTTCCAGGCCCCTTCAGCCAAAGGGCGGTGCCCACCCCATCAGTGAGGCTGTTTGCACCCAGGAAGGTGGAGTCTGTAGGTAGAGGCTTCTCTTTGGAGGTGCAAGGAGAGATACCTTTGGAGAGAGAGTTGTGCAGGGTGGGGGTTGGGAGCAGAGGGGAACCCAGCTTTTCTTCCTCTGGCCCCTGAAGCACCCCACAAGGGTGCTCTCTTGTTCCCCGCAAGGATCAAAGTGGGGACAAAAGTGAGATTCAAAATGTGGGCTTGCCCCCACCCGCACTGTGCCCAGATAGACAACCTCCTCCCTGGACCAGATGCTATCTATCATATTAGGGCCTTCTGGAATAGAAGCCAGGTTTCCTTCAGAGCCAGGGTCCCTGACTCTTTTTGCCCTCCACCCTCCCCGGCAGTTCCTGAGCCAGTCTCCCAGGTGACGGAAGACCTGGGCCTTGGTGTGCAAAGGGCCTCCTCTGCTTCCTCACGGGCCAGTAGTTTCAGCCATCCCAGGCCAGACCTTCTTCCTGGGTCAGAGAGGGCCCTGAAGAGAGGTGAGACTGAGGAGGGGCTGGTGGGGACAGGCCAGCAGGACCAGGGGCATCATCTGGGAAAGCTCAGCATAAAATGAAATTTCAGGGCTCCTCGTTTAAATTTGTAAATTGCAGGATGGCATTGACAGAGCATTAAACCAAGCACAGGGCCGTTCTACGTGCAGGGTCTTGCCCAGTACAGGCCACCTGTCCCTGGAGCCGGCCTGTGGGAGGGACAGATGTTCCAGGATGGGGCACTTTGTGGGGAAAGGAAAGGAGGCTGCAGCAAGGATCCGAGGGGCAGGGGGAACTGTGGCTGCTGATTTGTTCACAAACAGGGTAAGATGAGGCTGATTGGATCAGATGGTACCAGATCCAGAAGGCTCTTGAACACGCAGATTTGAACTTGGTCTTAGAAACAGACATTTCCTGGGCCACAGGGAGCCAGGGTGGAAGAGAAGTTCAGACCCTGGGTGGGACCATGACAGTCATCTGCTCCTAGATGATTTACTGAAGAGGAAACCAAAGCCCAGAGAGGGACAGAGACTCCCCCAAGGTCACCCAGCCAGGATTGCAGGGTCACTCAGAGCCCTGGCTGCCTAGAACCTTGTCTCAGGTTCCGTGGGGGAAAAATCTGATATGCAGGGTAGAAGGGCAGATAGTGTCGGGCCACCAAGGGTCACCTCAAAGGCAGGACCCGCCGTCCCCGTGAACACCCTGAGTCCTGGGGCCAACCTCTCCTGGGTGCTCCTTTCCTCTGGTCCTGCCTCAGTGTCTCTTATAACTCCCCCTCTCTCAGGGTTCATTCTCTTGTTTCTCCACTACGCACGATATTTCGCCCCCAGGAACACGCCTCGCCATGCACCTGGACTTTTGGAACTCTCCATGCCCTATCCGCAGGCTGGCCAGGTAGGGAGGAAGAAGGTGGAAGAAGGTGGAAGAAGGCATAGAGCAGAGATCCCTAAAGCCTAGGCCCATGAGGTCTTCAGGCCCCATCCTCAGAGCTGCTGCTTCCCCCCTGCCCCCTCTACACTGCCCTCAACTCAGTGCTCTGTCCCCTCTCTGCTCCCCTGCACTCAGGACCGGATCCCGAGACCTACCCAAGGCACCAGGGAACGTCACCGAGGCCTTGGCGCTCCCTGGGCCCACAGATCCGTTACTTCTCAGTGCTCTTTGGGACAGTGGAGAGCTTCAAAGCAGCCCATGCAAATATGTGCAAAAGAGATGCAAACAAAAATGGAGCGCCTCTCCCCTGCCCCCACCTTTAAAACAAGTCTGGGCACTGGGTGTTGCTGCCTTCCCCCCTGCTCTGCCTCATCCGTCTAAATTTGTGAGTGTGTGTGTGCCTGTGTCTGTGTTGTGTATGTGAGAGCAAAAGTCAGGATGCAGGGCAAAAAGACAGTGCGGAGGCCCAGCCTTGGGGCCGTGGGATGGAGATCTGTGTCTGTGAGCTTGAATGAAGGTGCAGAGCCTGGGCTTCCCTCCCCTCCCCATAGGGAGGCCTGAATCAGAGGATGGTGTTTATGGGTAAGAAGTGCCTGCTCCCTGGGCTTCTAAGCACTCAGGGGAAACCTCAGGTTCACTGTCAAAATGGGGGAAGCCAGACTCTGAGGAGCAGTAGGCTAGGGAGAGGTGAGCTGGAGTGGCTCTGCTCTGAGTCAGAGAGGGGCTGTTGTCCCCCAAGGAAACCTCCCAGATGTTGGCCTGGAAGTCCCCATTGGTGCAAACCAGAGGCCCAGCCCAGCACTCAGCGCTGCCGCTGTCCTGAGGAACTCATATGGGAGCCACTCCGCCAACCGGGCACTTGACCTCCAGGGGCCTCGGTTTCCTCATCTGCAAACACAAGCGACTGTGTGAGGAAACCATTGTGCAATGCTGATTCTAAGCAGTCCGGGTCTGGTAAGATGATTTACAACCTGCAGAAAGAAGGAAGGCTGTGGGTCCTTCTAGAAGTCTGTAAGAATCATAACAAAACATCTTAAAGGGGTGAGCCTGTTGTAGGAGGGACTTGGAAATCCACATCCAGAGCTCCTGGGTCTTCCTGTGGAGTCTCCTTGGGTCACATCCTCAATGCCTAGGCGACAGGGAGCACATTGGCCTGGGAGCGTCCCACACAGACATGTCCCCACGGGATTAAGAGTACAAGTATCAATGTAAGTGAGAGAAAGTTAAAAGGAGAAAGGAAACACGCCCCATCAGTACGTGGTTTGAAGAGCTAAATGTGGGGTTCAGGCAGCTGTAAGAGGAGCAGTTCTTCTAAATCGTATGTAGCTTCAGGATCACACAGGCCAGCCTCTGCCATTTTCTGGCAGTTTGAACCTGGTTAAGTCCTTTAACCTTACCCAGCCTCAGTTTCCCCATCTGTTAAATGGGGATGATAATGCCTGTCCCCAAGCTTCCAGCCGGAATGCAGCTCTGCAACATAGGGAGGGGTAGGTAGTTCAAGCCCATGAAGGTGCTTGGCAGGCAAACTCGGGGCTTCCCCGCGAGCAGAAACCGAGAGCTTTTTGGTAGAGTTGTTACTTGAACAAAGAATTCAGTTTTTCTAGAAAAAGACTGCGTGAGCTCCTGAGTTCTGTGGTTCTCGCAGTGGGGAAGCTGACCACGGGCTTGCTCACCAGAGGGCAGGCCTCAGGCCTGGGTGTGATAGAGCTGTCCCTGCCCCCAGCCCTTGGAGGGCCACATGGCCTACACGTTGAACTTCAAAGGGCCGTTCTAACAGACGCAGCCAGTTTCCTGCAGCTGTGAAAGAGCCGACACCAGTCTGAATCACCCAGAGCTGAGGGAAGCTGGGGCAGCACGGGCTGGGCAGTGCTCAGGGCCAGGGTAGTCTGAGAGGCTTCCTGGAGGTAGCTCCCGGATCCTGACTGCTAAGAGAAAAGAATGGCTGGGCTGGGGGGGGGGGGGGGGGGTGCTACTCCTTTGTGATTCTTCCCCGAAATAAATCCCTGTAGCCCAGGGTGTTGGGGCCTGGTATGGGTAGATTCAGAGAGATCTTTAGATGGAGGAAGGAGTTGGGAGAGGAGATAAGAACGCTGATAAACTAGATCACACGTAGGAATGTAACCTACTGACCCAGGCTGCCCTCCAAGCCCCAGGAACACATGGCAGTGACAGGCAAATCCTCCTCCTCCAGAAAGCCCACCAGGAGTGCTTCCAGTGATGTGGTTTACAGATGCCAAGCTCCAGAAAAACTTCTTGGGTCTGTGCTCTGGGTATGGGAAAGTGTAATCGGGTAGGCGAGGGTGAGAAAAAGGAGGGGCTGGGGCCAGGGTGGGTGCACAGGGAAGTGGAGGTCAGAGGCAAGGGGCTTAGAGGCCCGCGTGGCCCACAGCAGGTGGGAGGTATTTTTAGGTAGGCTCAGGTGCAGACAGAGACATTACGCCATGGCCCGACAGGTGGTTAATATTTAATCCCTTCCTTAATCATTAACTGCGCGGCTGGCTGAGGAGGGACGAGACTGTTGTCAAATCAGTAACCATGGGCCGGGGACAATGTCCACAGATCTCACTGCCTCTCGGCTGCTGGGAGTGCTGGCCGGGTGGGGTTACCCCTACCCCTGGGGGCCCTGGTTCATCTCCTTCCCACAGTGATCTCAGGACATGGAGAGGGTCTAAGAAGGTCAGGGGGAACCCCGTCCAGGTCCAGATCACCCTCCTGCCCTAGAGGCTGTTACTGGTGGGGAGTGGTGCCCACATATGCGTGAGGGTTCCAGGCTCTGCTTCCTGCGACCTTGGGTGAATCATGTAACCTCCCTGAGCCTCAGTTTCCTCATCTGCACAATGAGGATAAGTGTTCTTATCTTGAAGGACCGGCAAGCGATTCGAATGAGATATGGGTATACAAGGAAGTACTTTGTAAGATGAAGATTGGGACAGCAAACAAATTAGGAAAGCACAGGCGGAAAGATACAGAGGAAAAGAATCTAAAGAGGGAAGAGGAAAGCGAGTGTGGCCTTGCACTGAAATGGAGCTCCTCTCGATGCAGTGGTTTTAATCCGGGTCAGCGAGTGTGTATGGGCAAGCCTGGGTCCGCACTCTGAAACTGGACTTTGGGGGTAATTTGAAAAGGAGTCAGCCTTGCCCTGAGGGAGCAGGGGTGACCAAACTCCAGGCCTGAACCAGAACAAGATGGGTAGTGTTTGTGATGTAGGTCAGCAGGTCAGGGCTGCAGCAGCGTGAGCTGGAGGGTCAGAGGTGGCTGGAGGGTGAGGCTGGGCAGGGGAGTGCTCTGAGAGGTGAGGAGGAGTCAGGCGCGCTGGGGGCGGGGGCGCTCCCTCCCCGTGGGTGCTCACAGGTACCCAGGAGCACTGGAGCACATCAGCTGACCGTGTGGCAGTGTGCCTGCATCACACTTACACACATGTGCTCACATGTGCACGTGCGGAGCCACCCACGGGCACATGGACGCACACATCCATGCACTCTCGGGCATGCGTGTGCATCCCATCCCAGCCGCAGCCCCAGCCATGAGCCCAGCTGACACCCTCCGGAGAGCCCCGTGTGCCCGTGAGCATCAACAGGGGGATCCAGACACATCCCCCAGAGGGGACAGGAGATAGGCAGGTAGGGGAGGGAAAGACCAGGCACAGCTTCTTAGAGGGGGTGGGCATGGAGCCGGCCTTTAGGAGGGAGGGGCTAGAGGGGTGGGGAGAGGTCCTGGGCACCCCCTCTGGCTGCCCCACGCGCATCCCATGCTCTGGCTGGGGCCAGGCGCCTGAAGCCAAAAAGAAACCAGGTAAGACTCCTGAGAAATCAGGCTGAGAGCTAATAGAAACAGAATTCTGAACTTCCCCGTACTCCCTCCCAGTGGGGCCTCTGGGGCTGTGCAGGGGTCTGAGGTAAGGGCCCTCTGTGCTCTCTAAGCAAATACTAAGACTTCCAAAGGAAGCCAGTCCCGATCCATGGTCTCTGCCCTGAGGGAGTCCTAGTCCAGGGAGCAGCAACAGGCCATGGAAGACCCCACAGCACCCCGTGTGTTAGGGGGCCCTTGTGGAGGTACAAACACTGCGAGGGGCAGGCTATCTAGTCTAGGGCTCAGGCTGTGTATCCAAACTGCCACATCCTGCCTCTGTCCTTTTCCAGCTGTGTGACCTTGGGCCTGTTACCTGACTTCTCTGTGCCTCAGTTTCTTATCTAGAGCACGGGGCTACTAATCGTAAAGTACTTGCTGCTTGTGATTGTTGCGCAGGTTAAACGAGACAGGACCCAGGAGGACCGTGCCTGGCCCATGGGAAATGCTAAGGCATTCGAAGGAGAATGTGTTTCTGACTCCCATGTTGGGGGGAACTGCACGGAGGACGCATGGAAGCAGGCCCTTGTAGGGCTAGGTTCCGCAGAGCCGGGTGAAGGAAGGGTGCACTTTCCCCGCAGAGCCAAACATGTCTGGGGACCACTAGGAACTCCAGGTAGCCGCAGCCACGGCCTGAGGATGGAAGGTTGGGCGAGGGATCCGGGGTCAGTCCGGGAAGGTTTGGAAAGTCAGGCTGCCCTGGGATAATGGGAACCACAACACTAAGGCCGAGTTCTGGCAGTAAAGAGCTGGCCTCAGTGGTGGGGGACGTCCAGGCAGAGGGCCTTCTGAGAGACCAGAGCCCTGTGGGAGACAGAGCCCCGGGCCCTGGGCTGGGAGGCTGGCCTGACGCCAGCAGGGACGTAGAAGTGCTAGATCTTCATCTGCGGGTCTTTCTCCCCGCGGAGACTCTGAACCCAGCCTCCATGGGGTTGTGTCACGAGGGCTTTGGGCCTGCTCACCGAGGCCTCCTCCCGCTCCTGCATTCTGTGGGTCTGGCCCAGCGACCTTGGGTAGGTCACTTCATTTCTCTCGCCTCCATGGTTTTCAGGTGCGAGTGAGCACAGGAACTACTGCCCAGGAAAGCGTGTGTGTGTGTGTGTGTGTGTGTGTGTGTGTGTGTGTGTGTGTGTGTGTGTGTGCGTGCGCGCGCCCCCGGCTTCGTTTCAGGCCAAGGTCAGGCCAAGAGTCAGGCAGAGAGGTTCAGGGCAGGGGAGGACCCAGGTCCCAACTGCACCTCTGTCTTCCTGGGGGGGGCCTCTCAGCTTATCTGAGTCAGGGCAGGGCTGGAGTGGGCTAGGAGGAGATACTCCTTCAGTGGCCAGATAGTGCGGAGGGGTGATAAAGCCCAGCAACTGGCTTAGAGAGGGTGGGACGAGCAAGGCTGTCACTCCCCTGCCCCCCTTGCCCCACCCCCACGGCACCCTCCAGTCCAGTTGGGCACAGCCCCAGCCTTCCGCCATCCCTACCACCACCCCAGTGGGGCAGGAGGAGGGAGAAGAGGCCAACGGAAGTGGCGTTTGAAGGTTGGTGGTGGCCTTTGTGCGGATTTCATGGGACTGATGGGGACAGNGAACCGCGAGATCATGACCTAAGCGAAAGTCGGACGCTTAACCCACTAAGCCACCCAGGTGCCCCATGAGTCTTTCTGCTTTTAAGGCCTGGGAAATCCCCCGGTGGCGAGCAAATCAGGATGGATTGCCTGGGACTGTTGAGGTTGTAGAACTGAAATTCCTTTTTCCGGGAATCCCCTCAGTCCCAGGGAAATCGGGCTAGTTGGCCAGCGGAGGAGTGAAGGAATGAATCAGATGGGATTCATCAACAGATGGGACGGCAGACAGCTCTTTTCCAAGCTTCCACAGCCCCGTTTCTTAACCTTGACTCCTCCTCCTCCGCACCTACCTCCCCCCTCCCCCCGTGAGGAAACCACTCAGGTTCATTCTTGAGTCCATGAATCTGGAAGCTCGGAGCTGCTTCACCAGTGGGCTTCTTTGCCCGGCTGAGGGTGAAACGGGTGAAGAGTTCACGTGACGATCTTTGATGTCTGCTCCTCTGCCCAGGAGCCTCCGAGGTGGAGTTACTGAGCTGGTGCGACACTACAGGTATAACCAGGCGCCGGATGTCTGAGAGCAGAAATTGCTGAAAATTGAAGTCAGGGCATCTGCCTGGCTTTGGGGTCCAGCCCCATCCCCCACTCAGTGCCCCTGCTAAGTTGGCCTGCCCTGCAGAGGACATTCTGGGGACAGGACAGGAAAGCTGTCAAGGGCATGGAGGAACGGTCAGGGACACCCGTGTAGAGAGGGCTCAGAGCAGGACAGAGGTGTCAGAATGGAGGCTTTCTGTGGCCAGCAGTTCAGGCCTAGGCCTCCCTGCCTCCTCTTAGCCTTGGGGCTTGGTTCTATTCCACACTCACCCTGAAAAAAGGATGAACTTTCCTTACGTGGTATATGGAAATCCCAGAGACCCTAGGGCTCAGCATTCCTGGCCGGTCACAATGGGGCCAAAGCCCAATGGGGGAGATGAGAGGTGCGCCTGGGGGGGTGAAACCGAGCACCTGCAGGGAAAGGCCTTGGACCTTGGGGGGTGGGCCTAAAGGGATAAGAGGGGGAAATAGCATCCAAATCATCCCTTCAGAGCCCCCTATAGGGCGGCTCAGCCAAAGAAGGTATTCGAGGGGCGCCTGGGTGGCTTAGTCGGTTAAGCGTCCGACTTTCGCTTAGGTCATGATCTCGCGGTTCGTGGGTTTGAGCCCCGCATCGGGCTCTGTGCTGACTGCCAGCTCACAGCCTGGAGCCTGTTTCAGTCTGTGCCTCCCCCCTCTCTGACCCTCCCCTGCTCACGCTGTCTCTCTCTCTCTCTCCTAGAAATAAATAAAAACATTAAAAAAAATTAAAAAAAAAAAAAAGAAGGTATTCGAGAGACGCGACTGGGCTCCAGGAAAATAGAGCAGATGCCTATTTCTAGACTTGAAGGCGAGTCTACTTGCTTCCCCTTTTAAGGATCCCCGGGGCTGGTTGTGAGGCAGAGTCTGTTTGTGGAGCCAGCTGTGGTCTTGAGATTAACATCAGGGTAAATGGGCCAACTCAGCTGACCATGCTCTACATCTAGGCTCCGTTGCTTCTGGAGCCTCCCCTGCCTCATTTTACCTTATATCAGCCCAGATCGCTTTGGCCTGTCCACTTATACAGTACCCCACCCCCACCCCNCAAAGATGTCTGAAAGATTAATATGTGGTAGGTCAGGAGACCCCCAACAGTGACCATGAAGTTCCAGACAGGCCAGGGCCCTGGGGAGCCGGCCTGGTGAGGGAGCTCAAGGAGGGGCCCAGAGGCCAGCCTAGGTGTCCTGGGGGAGAGACAGCAAGTGTGATCCGGGTGGGCTGATTCATTGGGGGGAGGGGCGTTTGTAGCTCTAACTCAGCCTTCCCCGCCCTCCTACATCAGACTCAACCACGAGACCAAACTGTGTGAGCAAATGGTGCTGATGGTCCATGGGCTGGGACGGAATCCCCCCAGACAGGCTGGCCAAAGGGGCCAGTCACCGACCTGCCAGGTCTGCAGGGAGCCACAGGAAAGTGGGGGCTGGGGAGGAGGGGAGCGACGAGGGGGAGGGGACAGGCTGGGGCAGGGCTACCCTGGGGGGCGTGGCCAAGAGGAAAGGTGCTGAGGGCCGGGAGCCGGCCTGGTTGGCCTTTGAAGGGCAGGTCTTCCTGGGGAGGACACTTTAATCGCCCCCAATTAAACCATTGCCGGAAGCTTTTAACAGCCCCTTACGGCCTTTCAAGGACCGCCCTTTTGTTAGGCAGCCAAGCTGTTATGCAAAAAGAAAGGGGGCTGGGGCCTCTGACCACTCACCCCAGGCCCCAAGACCAGCCAGCCCCAAACTCCAGTCAGCCTCCAAAGAGGCTGCTTGTCTGTGAATCAAAGGCTGGAGAGCCCGCTTTGATCTGGGGAAACCTAGCCCTTCCCGGCCTCCCCAGCTTCAGTCTCCCCGCGGAGGGTGTGGGGCCCGGGAGGCCTTCAGTCCCAGTTTCCAGATCTGCTGTTGGCCAAGCCAGTCTCTGGAGTCCTGGGAGCCTGCCCCGCCCCTCACCTCCAGAGGCAGGTCGGCTGGGACGGTAGAAGTTTGCTCACACTGCGCCCTTGGAGCAAAGAAACCCTGGCTCCGCCTTCTCGGGATGTTCTAGGGTACCTAGGGACCCAGTGTAGTCCCCAGCTGGGCATCATCTGGGAGCCCCGTAGAAATGCAGATCCTCCGGCCGCATCCCAGACCTACCAGATGGGAACCTGCTTTCGAACCAACCTCCCAGGTGAAGTTCGAGAAGTGCTGCTCCAGCATCTTCCCTTCTTTGGATCTCTCCTCCCCCTTCTTCCCCCCAAAAGCAAGATAAAGCGTAGAAATGATATTAACCATGGTAGATTATGGGCAATACGCCCTCCACTTTCCAAACCGTATACAACATAATCATTTCTAAAAATGTCAACAGCAAGGCCCCTTCTGTAAATAGCAGTTTCTTGAGGACCCCAAATGGCAGGTTTCCATTTGGTCATTTGGTTAACATCAAAACCCTCCACCCTTGATTTCCACATCTGCTCCCTCACTGCATCCTCAGAATTGCCCAAGGTAGACAGGACAAGCATTGTCATGATACAGGAGAGGAAACTGAAGCCCAGGAAGGTTTATGGACTGGCCCAAGGTAGTGACTGAGGTAGGCGGGGAGAAGGAGTCAGGAAACTCCATTCAGAGCCTCCCTACTCTAGGTCCAGCAGGGCTGTCACAGACAGTTGCAAAGTGTGTGCACTGCACAAAGGCACCTGGCCCGAGGTGGGAGTGGGAGCTGAAGCGTAGCTCCCATTCCACTCACCAAGGGTGTCCTCATGTGGGCAGAGCCCTATATGCTGGAGGAAGGGGAGGTTTTCCTAATATACATGAAAGCCCCACACAGGCCAGCAAACACCAAGTGGTTCCAGAATTCCCCATGTCGTCCCCTGCACCCTATCTCCCAAACAAGACCTGTGGACCATCAAGCACATGCCAGCCCTCTGGTTAGTGCTTTCTTTCGTGATCCCACTTAGTCCTCAGGACAACTCTTAGACTCTTATTTCTGGATAAGACCCGTTCCTTCTGCTTCTCTTCTTGAAGCCGGTTTCTTGAAAATCAAACAAGACCAGAGCGTTCTCCAGATTAGTCAGACCCTGTCAGAACAAAGGTCTCCCGCAGCCCACCCAGGGATGGACAGCCTGGCTCAGCCAGGGGGACGCCAGTAGGGGTTGGCGGAGAGGGATGTTCTGTACATTCTCAGGTCTTGAAACTTCAGTCCCATCTGGGGCAAGTCTCGAGGGCCTGGCGGTACCGACAGTGCTAAAACCGACCTTGCTTTGCCTCCAAGACTCCACAGCAGGCTCAGCCTTACAGAAAGACTGCAACGCTGGCGCTGTAAGGTAAGGTAACAACGACAAGGTGAGGCAGCCTAGTGGTGCTTTTTAGGGCAGGGGTTGGCATGCTTCTTCTGTGAAGGGCCAAATAGTAGACACTGTAGGCTGGTCTCCTTCATAGCTACCCAATTCCTCCACTGTAGTGAGAAAACAGCCATAGACGGGATCCAAAGTAATGGGTGTGACAGTGTTTTATTAATGGACAATGGAATTTTATTTTCATGTGATTTTCACGCGCGCCAAACTTTTACACTTTTCTCAATTTTTTGTTTCCCCCCAGCCATGTAAAAACTGTTCTGGCTGGGGCAGCACAGAAGCAGACAGTTGACAGAAGTTGATCAGTGGGGCCACATGTTTGCCGGCCCCTGGTTTAGAGCAAAGGTTTGGAGGGCAGCCATCAGTCGGCTTCAAGCTCCGGTTATCACTCTAACCGGTGATGTAATTCGGGGCAAGTTGCTAAATCTCACTGAGCCTGATAGGGGTGGTGGTGCTGGTCACTCAGGCAGTAAGCAAGATGAAGCATCTAAAGGCACTTACTAATCTTAGTGACTGGCATGCAGCAAGCAGTCTTCAAAGGTAAGTAATGAACGTTGCAGCAGGCTGTTGGAGGTCAGTGGGAGGGGAGCATGAGGCTGGGGAGGTCAGGGACCTTGCTGGAAGAGGTCTGGGGTAAGCCTGACGGATATGAGAAGCGTGGTCAAAGTTGAGAGGTCAGGCCTGGGAAACTGGCTTCAATTGTAGGGTCCAGGACGGCCATCGAAGGCTCTGAAGAGGGGCCCCTTCAAAGTGAGGCTGGGGGGGAAGGTGTCCATCGGCAAGGTCTGCCTAACTGGGGGGCTTGTGAGGAAACACCATGGGCCTGGGAGGCAAGCGATGAGGTTACTGGTGAGCCCAGGTGATTGGGGTGAGGGCAGGGAGAGGGGTCGTTTTGAAGGGAGTGTCAGATCAATAGGAGACAACACAGCCAGGTTTGTGTTCTTTGACTTAAAAAAAAAATTTTTTTTTAATGTTTTATTTATTTCTAGGAGAGAGAGAGACAGCATGAGCAGGGAAGGGTCAGAGAGGGAGGGAATCACAGACCCTGAAACAGGCTCCAGGCTCTGAGCTGGCAGTCAGCACAGAGCCCGACGCGGGGCTCGAACCCACGAACCGCGAGATCATGACCCAAGCGAAAGTCAGACGCTTAACCGACTAAGCCACCCAGGCGCCCCAATGTGATTTTTGACTTTAATCACCTAGTAGATACCAAATTAGACCCTTTCTCGACTGCAAGCACATTTCCAGGTTAAGGAGAGGACCACCTAGGGATGTGTTGGTACCAGGCCTCCTTTCCCACCCCCACCCCAATACGGCAATGTGACTGTCTGTGAGTGCCCCAATCTCTGCTCCCTCGCACCGAGTGGTGTGGGGGCAGGTTCCTAAACCAAGCTGAGCTGCTCAGCCTTCTCCCCTGAGATTTTGTTAACGTGGGATCAGAGAGACTAGGAGTAAGTCCTCCTGGGGTAGAGGGAACATCAGGATGTGAAAGGCAGACCCGGCCTGCAGCTGTGTCCCCTGTCACGTAAGGGAAGTCAGAGCATTCATGAAAAAAGAAGTTATCTTAACAGGAAGCAGAGATGAGAGGCTGAGCCAGTCGAGGACGGCCTCCTTGCCCTGTGCGGGGCCTGGAGAGGCCGTTCTTCCTCTGATTGTGAGAGCTACCCTGAATCCTTTGAATAAGCCCTGCTTTTTCTAAGCCTGGTCTGAGTTCCTATCACTTGTAAATGAAGAAAATTGCCAACTAACTGTGTCCTCACAGCTTTTTTTTCCCCATCCATTGTTTATTGTGCATTTACTGTGTGCTGGGCGCTGGTGCCTCACATCCATTACTTACCAGACTCCTCAGTCATGCTGTGAGCCAAGGCTACTGTTATCTCCTTCTTGGAGGTATTAAAAACTGAGGATCCAGTTTCACCTGACACTTAAATGGGGTGTTCCCAAGGCCTTGGATAGATGAACCACGAGATCATGACCTGAACCGAAGTCGGGCGCTTAACTGGCTGAGCCACCCAGGTGCCCCAGATTTTTATTATTTTGGGACTCAAACTCATAACCCCAAGATCAAGAGTCGCATGCTCTACCGACTGAGCCAGCCAGGAGCTCCTAGACTTCTTTTTGGAACTTAAGACTGGTGCATCCAGCCAGGCCACCTGGGTAGCTCAGTTGCTAAGTATTTGATTTCGGTTCAGGTCGTGATCTCACAGCTCATGAGCTCGAACCCCACATCCAGGGAGCTCAAGCCCTGCTTCAGGTAAAAACATGAGCCCCACTTGGAGTGAGCCCTGTTTTTCTCTCTCTCCCTCTCTCTCTCTTCCTCTGCCTCACTTGGAATTCTCTCTCTCTCTCCCTCTCTGCCCCTCACTCACTTGCACCCTCTCTCTTTCTAAAAAAAAAACTGATGTACCCAGCTGCCTACTTGATATAGATATTTCTCTTTCTTTCTCTCTTTTATTTTAAAAGTAATCTCTACACCCATCATGGGATTGAACTCACAACCATGAGATCAAAAGTCGCTCATTCTACTGACTGACCCAGCCAGGCACCCTTAAAAAAATTACTTTTTACTTTTTAATTTTTTTAAAGATATTTCAAATACAGATGTCTAAAATTAAACTCCTGCTATCCCCCCTCCCATAAGATCTGCCTCTCCTCTGGCTCTTCCTCTCTTCCACCCAGCTTCATATGTCAGAAACTTGAGGCTCATATTTGACACATTCTCCTTCAACCTCCACACTTCCTCTATCACTAAGTCGTAGGATACCTACTTCTTAAGCATTGGCTGTGCCCCCTTCTCTACGGCTCTGTTGTCCCTCATCCAGCTACATCCCCCTCTCCCTTGAAAGATAGTCTCCTCCTTGGTCTCCTTGAATCCACCACAAGTCATCACCNCAGTCCTTAAAACTACTCAGTGTTTCTAGTCTGAAATCTTTCCCGAGGCCTATGTGGTCCCACCCGATCGGATTCTTTCTACCTTCCAACCTCAGCTTGAGTCTCTCTTTTGCTCACTCAATATGGACTCCTTTCAGTACAGGTACCAAAGTCTTGTGACCTCAGGGCCTTGGTACATGCTATTTCTGCTGTCTATACCCAGTTCTCTCTTTCTACTTCCCCAGCTTTTTTCATTCTTAGATATCCTTCATGTCCTGACTTAAACCTCAGGAATACCATGTCTTGAGCCCTCCAGGAGATATTAGTTCATAGCACCCTTCACTCTCTGTAGCATTCAGTAAGTATGTGTTTGGATATATATTTCATAGATGTCTCCCTTGCTAGACTTTGACTCTATTTCATTAACCATTGTTCCTGCAGCATCCTGTACAGTGTCAGGCACAGAGCTGGTGCTCAGAAATATTTGCTGAATGAATGACTGAATGACAGAGACTTGGAGAAGACCCGTGACTGGGACCTAGGGTCCCGGTGCTGGTGACACTGTTGCTAACAGTGTTGGGCACTATTAACACTGTATGATATGGGGGCCACTAGGGAACCGGGAAGGAAGAGGCTGAGAAGCCAGCCTCAGGCTCTTAGACTCATGGGAAAGGATGCAGAAAGCAGGGTGGGGTCGAAGGTGGAGGTGGGCATCCACTGCCAAATGCAAGTCAGTCCGGAG
Organism: Crocuta crocuta; assembly: GCF_008692635.1. NCBI lineage: Eukaryota > Metazoa > Chordata > Mammalia > Carnivora > Hyaenidae > Crocuta > Crocuta crocuta. The sequence continues at coordinate 9,751,595 of NW_027551558.1, read as the reverse complement.
GTAAGGAGATTCCCAGGACCTAGATGAGACGTGGGGGAGGGGGTGTTACCGGTCACCCACTAATAATGGAGCCCTGGGTCTGCACCCGGGCCCCGCACTAAGAGATTTGCCCGTGTTGCCTCTTTCAATCCCCTGCGAGGTGGGATTATTATCTCTTGTCACAGACAAGGAAATGGAGCTTTAGGGGAGAGGAAGTCACTTGCCCAGACTCCCAGCTAGTAAGTGTCAGAATCAAGACCTGAATCTGGAACTTAAGCCTAAGAAATGAGCTCTTTGGGAAAAGCAGCCCAGAAAAGAAAATGGCAGGAGGACGGGTTCCATTGCTGGACTTCAGGCAGAGCTTGCAGCCCTGCCCCCCTCTCCCGTATCGCGTTACCTCTGCAAGGCTCCCCATCCCTGCGGGTACCTTTGTGAAATTCCAAAACCTCTTGCGGGAATCCAAAAAGCCTCTCAGTGCAACCCCTCAGGTGGTCAGGCCCTCCCAGGCTGGCGCCTACCTCCCTCGAGGATTTCCCCGCACAACTTCCATTTGAAAAGGAGCTTGGGGCCTCAGTGCTTATCCTGCTGTGGCCCATCAATGCCCTCAGCTCAGGGATGCAGAGTGAAGGAGCTGGCCTGCTGCGAGAAGTGGGGCTGGGGGTTGGAAATCCTCTCAGAGCCTGGCCTTGGGCATTGGGCTTATTTTATTTAACATTACTTATAGACCCCCGCACCCCCTCCCTGCCCATTTAACACCACCTACACAAAACTCTTTAAAAACTAACGTTATTGAGACAACCCTTTCTAAATAGGAACGCAACAACTCTACGAGGTAGGTGCTGTTAATCCCGACATTTTGCAGATAGAGAGGTGGAAGCGGACAGGGTCAGTGACTTCCCCAAGGTCACTGGCAGTAAGTGGCAGAGCTGGGATTTGAACCCAGGCACCGGGCTCTGGACGTTGTGCTCTGAAACCACTCCCCTCCACAGGGGAGCTTCTCTGGGTGAGGGGGTTGGGGGGTGGATGTGGGAGATTCCAGCCCCGCAGCCCGCCTGGCTTCTGTGGCCTCGGGAGATAACGGGTACCTCCTTTCTCACTCGGCCAGGGTTTGTTTACCTCGGGTGAGCTAGTGGCTTCCCCAAACAAAGGGGATGCGGGCAGAGATAACCCAATCGTTCCGGGCCCGGCTGGGGCTGTTGGGAGGGCCGGGATTGAACCCAGCCTGGACTTCGAGAAACTGCCAGGGCCTGGCTGCCTGCTGTTTGTTGCAAAACAATGAGTCAGCCCTGCGGGGAGAGGAGTGGGAGGGCGGGAGGATGGGGGTAGAGGGGCCTCTCCCCCTCCAGGCCGGCCTCCGGCCTCCTGCCTTTCCCAGGGTGGGTTCTGCCCACCCCCACTCTCCCAGCCCTGAGAAGGCTCACCAATTTCCTTTTTGGTTGTTTGGCTGTGATAGGAAAGGTATTGAAAAATAGAAAGTGCCCTAGACAGGAAAACACTCTGAAAGCTGAAACCTGAAACCCGCTGGCCTGGGCCAACACCTCGGCGGGGGGTGGTCAGCCGGCCAGGATTCCGTCCCTGGGCTCCTGCCCAGGCACCTGCCCATGGCGGCACCTTAAGCCCTGGTCGGTAGAGAGAACTTGGACGACCAGGGGTGAGTGGTAACCGATTCAAGGTCACGACTGGTGCTGATGGCCAGGAGGGCGGGGCGGATCCTGTGGGAAGGTTCGGGGCCTGATTACCTGATGGAAGAGTCTGGAAACATAGACCTTTCTGAAACTGGGTCTGCCAGGGGACCACGCCCTTCCGCCCTCCTGTGGGAAAAGCCCCCACCGGGAGCACGTCCGGTGTCCGACAGTTCTCTACCCTGGCTATCAATGGATGAGCCCCTTTCAGGTCCCATCTGGCCATGGTGAGTGTCACAAGCCACTCCATTCTTCTCCTGGCCCTGCCTCCTCCGCCTCCGGGCCCTCTCCTCCCACTTACCCAAGAAAGACAGTGTTTCCCTCTTGTTAGAACGGACAGAGGGACTTTGCTCAAGGTCACAGTGCAAATTCATTAATTCACTCATCGAACTCATGCTGGGCTGCTGCTGAGCCAGACTCCGAAGCCAAGGGCGGGGGTGGGGGGAGACAGGGGAGACAGGGAGAGAGAGGGCTACACTCTCTTGGGAGCCAGCTGCCTACACTGGAAAGTGCTCGCTAACAGTGCATCCAACCAGACTTACATACCACACATGCAGCAGGAACATGGAGGGAGATCCAAGGTGAGTGGCAGAGAAGGCTTCCTGGAGGAGGCAGATAAAGCAGGTCCTAAAGACAGTAAGAGTGGGCCGGGGCTGGCAGAGGAGGGTGCTCTGGGCTGGGGAGAAACCAAATCCACTTTTCCAGGCCCCCTTTCCAAGCTCTATCCCCTGGTCTACAAGAATTACTGAGCCCTTCCAAGGGTACAACACTGAGCTGGGACCCAGGAGAGGATGCAGGGCCACTACCATTCAGTGCCTGCCCTGGAGATGCTTCCTGGGCCAGTGGAACAGCAAACTGCCATCCTCATAATGCTGAGGAAAGCGGGGAGTGTTGTGTATCCCTACGCAGGATGCCCCTCATTTATTTTTTTAAATTTTTATTAAAAATTTCTTTTAATGCTTCTTTTTTTTTTTTTTGAGAGAGATTGAGACAGAAAGAGAGACAGAACACAGATAGGGGAGGGGCAGAGAGAGAGGGAGGCACAGAATCCAAAGCAGGCTCCAGGCTCTGATGTGTCAGCGCAGAGCCCGACGCGGGGCCTGAACTCATGAACTGTGAGATCATGACCTGAGCTGAGGTCGGACGCCTAACCCACTGAGCCACCCAGGCGCCGCAGGATGCACATCATTTAACCCACACCAAACCCAGACAGCGGCTGTTCGTCCAACAGCTGCCAACTGAGCACCTGCTAAGTGTAGGGAACTGTCAGCCCCGGGATATAAGAGGGAGCTTGGAGCCCAGAGGTGCAGGAATCAACAGTCAGCAACATGACTCTCGCCCTGGGACCCCCCACAGCTCCCAGAGGGGAGGAGTTTCCGTTGTTCAGACTGTCCTCTGTGTCGGATAATCCTCTTATGTCCCTGGGAGGCTCTGAGCCTCCTCTGTCTTCATACATTCCCCACAGGACCGGGTGCTGTACTGAGTACATGACTCAGTACTCAGTCATTAAGACGGGTCTCAATGGGGAAAATCTTTTCTCCAGCTACAACTGGACCTTGGACCCAGACCACAAACTCCTTAATCTACCCAGGCAGTGTTCAAACGATCTCGTCGGCCCTAGAGTCCCGTGAGGCTGGCTGGTGGGCTGCTTCTGTGAGACCAAGACCTGTTACTGGTGACAGTGCTGAGCCTTTAAGGCCGCCATCCTACATGCGGGGGGCGGATCTCTGAAGCCCTCAGTCTCCCCATGCGAGCCCATCTGGAACCACGCTCTGAGCTAGGTGGTGAATGGGAGGGCCCCGGCCAGGGTCAGGGTGGGCATCCTGCAATACCTCCAGCCCAGGACTGCTCCAGATTTCGACCGTTGTGGCTACTCCGGTACAGACAAGCCTGACTCTAGGGAGGAGAGGACCCTGTGACGGGGACTACAGTGCAGGTAGCTCAGGAGGGGGAGCTGGGGCAGGGCCTGGGAGCCCTAAGTGGGAACAGGCCGTGGGAGGTCAACGGTGGCAGCGTGCATTCTGGGAGCTGTTTTTATTTCTTGGACTTGTGTGTTTTAATTTCCTCTTTGTCCTTCCTTGGGATTTCCTGAAGCCCTCCAGAAAGTTCCAGCTGCCTCAGCTGTGTGTGTCCGAACTCGGATGGCGAGGCCTCGCGTGGGGCCCGGTTGCCGTGGCGAGGCCCAGGAGCTCGGAGCGAGACCATGCGGTGGGGGCAACTGCAGCTTTCGGTTTTCACGAGGGGCCCTCTCTCTTCCCCTTCCAGGCCCTGTCCCTGCAGCAGGGCCGCCCAGAGCATGACTGGGACTGTTTCTTCCTTTTCTTTCTGGCAAAAGCTACGGGAGGGGAGTTCCCCTTCTCTGTTTGTTTTGATTCTGTTGTTTTCTTAAAGAGAGGAAGGAAAACCATCATCACTTTTTCGGTTTTGTGAACAAAGGCAGGCAGAGAGGATGTTCACTGGGGCTGGGACTGTGGGGGCTGGGCCTCCCCCGCCTCCCCCTCAGCCCTCTTTGCAGCCCTTCTGAGCCCCCAGAACACAGATCGGCCCGCCACGCAGGGTCAAGTTTAGGTGCTGGCGCTGCTTTTTAATAGCTTTTCGCCTCTCTGAGGTTGGTCTTTAAAAATGGGAGTTGTCAGATCTGCTTTGCAGGATTGTTGAGATTAAAATCAAAGGAAATCTACTAACTTGTGAAAACACAGTGCCGGCCACACAGAAAATGGCCCAGAAAGGTCTTTCCTTCGCTTCCTTTCACAGTGGGGGTTGGAGGGGTCTTTCCCTTTGGCCCAATTGTGTGGAGTATGGGGACCTTCCCCACTGAAAAAAGCCCCCCAGCTTCCTCTTGTCCCTATATAGCTGCCTTCTCCCCCAGCAGGACCTGCAAATGCCCACGTGAGGAAAAGCTCTGAGGAGCAAATGGCAGGTAAGGTGGTGGTGGAGGGGGGAGACGGGGAGGCCCCTGAGTTTCTTTTCGCCCCCTGGTCCCCCAAGCCCCATGCCCACTAGGTTGGATCCCTGGGGCCTACTTCTGCAGCCCTGGGGCACGCCCCCCCTTCCTTTTATTTTTTAAACGAGTATTTCTTTCATTTACTTATTTATTGGGGGGGGGGATTAAACGTGGGGTAGGGACAGAGAGAGAGCACAAGCAAGGGAGGGTCAGAGAGAGAGGGGGAGAGAGCTAATCCCAAGCAGGCTTCACACGGTCAGCATAGAGCGGGGCTTGGACTCACAGACCGTGAGATCATGACCTGAGCCAAAGTCGGCCACTTAACCGACTGGGCCATGCAGGCCCCCTTCTCTGATGAGACGTGCGGGGTGTCCTGACCAGGCAAAAAGGGAGCCTCACCCCACTGAGTAGGTCCCTGGGCCCCAGCTTGCGCTGAAACCTCGCCAGGGTGTGCTACCTCTCAGGGCATCGGTGTTTCAGTCTGTAAAGTGGCTTCTGAACTTTTTGAGCACAGACGCTCTTGCACAGAATTGAAACATTTTGCTCCCCACGATAGCAGTTGTACTTTAAAAATCCTTTGAGAAAAAAATAAAAATGGCCAGCAGCAAGTGTATACTCGGTCACGGTTTGAAATGGAGGCGTGTTTTATCCGCAGCTTCCACAGAGATTCAACAGCGTGTCTCCTTACCTGGGAGGTGTCAGCTTCCATGTGACGTTGCCTACCATGGGGGCCTGGGGCTCTAGTCTCAAGGCAGAGGCAGCTCTGGGATCGAACGCTTCCTCCCTGGCCCTCCTGAGACTGACCCCGGGACTCAGGGACGGTCCCAGGCCCAGCTACGAAAGCCCACCAGCGACTGACAAGAATGAACAGCATAGTGGCTTATCTTCAACACGTGGATGCTCCCTGGGCTTGAGTCCTCACACTGCCACTAGGCAGCTCTGTGATTTGGGCCTGTGCTACTTAACCTCTCTGGACCCCAGTTTGTCATCTGTAAAATGGGGGTCATGGTACTAGCGAGTTTTTTGAGAATGAAATGAGATCAGAAAATCACAGGACTTACCATAGGGTGCATTTGGTGCTTAAGAAACGTCCCATTTAAAGACAAAGCCACAGGCGGGGCGCCTGGGTGGCTCAGTCAGTTAAGCACCCAACTCTTGGTTTCGACTCGGGGCATGATCTCAAGGTTCGTAGGTTCGAGCCCCACGTGGGGCTCCATGCTGATGGTGCGGAACCTGATTGGGATTCTCTCCCCCTCTCTGCCCCTCTCCTGCTCTCTCTCTCTTAAAATAAATAAACTTAAAAAGTAAAAAAGAAAAAAAAACCCAAAGCCACAAGTACCATTGTTTGGGCTGGTGCGGTCCCCTTTGGGCATGGTCTCCTTGTCCTCTCTGGGGACCCCTCCTGGCCCCTGCGGCTGACTCCTTCGGGACAGAGCTCCTCCCTCCGGTGTTGTTCCCTGGCCGGGCCCTGTCCCCCTGAGGCAAGGATCCCAGCCTCCCCCTAGGTTGCTCGGCCAGGCCCCGCCCCCTCCACCCACCCCTCTGCTCTGCGGGCCGGAGCGTTGGTTCCCGACCACATGAAGGAAGGCGCACGGAAAAGCCATAAACCCGAGGCTTGAGAGGGACGTTTGTTAAAGTAGGACAGGTCCGCGGCCAGGGCCGGGGCGGAAGCGGCCGTTTCAGGGGAGAGGGATGAGCACCGAGGAGCTGGCAGGGACAGGGCAGGAAGGAGGCCCATTAACACTTAGGCCCCCGACCGCGCTTCCTCCGGCACCTCGGCCCGGGCGCACACAGGCGCGTTTGTCCCGCTTTCACTGTGGTGCTGTGTTCGAAGCAGCCCCTGCCCCCAGCCCCAGGTGGGCGGTGTGGCCTGGGCACAAACGCCCTTTATGGATGGGCTGTGCTAGAGGAAGACACCACCTCCTTGGACCAGGACCACCCCCCAGAATTCAGAATTGACCCTGGCGCACCCGCCCTCTTGGCAACGCGGGCACGCAGGGCGCCTGGTCCCAGGAGAAGGGAGCCAGGTTTAGGGGAGCACAGTCCCCCAGTGACCCTTCCCTCCTGGGCCCATGCTGGGGGGTGGCCCCCTCACCCCGCCTGCTGCCACCTCCTGGGGCTGAAGGAAAGGATTCTCATCTCCTTGAGGGGCTCTGGAGGGAGAATGTGCCTTGGTGAGGCCCGCAGAGGAGCGGGAAAGCAGACACATCCCAGTGATCCCTCACCAGCCTCCCTCCGCCATCCCAGGGAGAGTGGGGACTTAAGCAAGCACCCAGGGACCACCTGGCCGGCCCCTCCAAGGAGCCCGGTCCGTGTGAGCCTGGGATTGAATCCTCAGAGGCGCCTTGGTGCTCTTCCTGCTGCCAGAGGGTGAGAGAAGTCACACATTCCACAGACAGGCCCTTCCGTCAGGCCCTGCTAAACTCCTGTCCCCATTCACACAGCCCCCGGCCCCTCCCTGGCCTGCCCGGTCTGTTGCCCATTTATTCCATTGGCAGGTGCGGGCACGTGCTGGTTGCCTGTCAGCGCCCCCTAGAGACGGCCCAAGGACCTTCACCGCCACCCGCCCCCACCCTGGGGAGGATCCAACTGAACTATTTCTCGGGAGGTAGGAGAGGTAAGAAGGAAGCATGAGTGATTAGCTCTATTCCCTGTGGCCACAACTCCAGGCTGACCTGGGGTGCAGCTAACCCCTTTCTGTAGATACCATTGTTCCTCTTTTATGCCTGGGGATGCTGGGGAGACATGTGGGGCATGCAGCCTAGCTGGGCGCAGGGTTGGATGGGAGGGGCTCCTACGTGGGGGACAAGACCCTCATATTGGTGGAGCTGAGTCCTGCCCGCTGGTGGCCGGTGGGTCTTCTGTCTGGCTGGACTCTGCATGTGGGTGGACTCAGGTGAGGGACAGCAGGAGGGAGTGAGAGAGCAGACCCTGCCTTCACTCTTTCCCTAGGCCAAGTGCTCAGTCTGATGAGCCTCCCAACCCCCTGCACAACCCCCCCCCCCACAATGTGACATCACCGCCGCCATAGCCATCAATGCTGACTTGGGTTTATCTCCAGCCCTCTGGCCAGGCTGAGGGAAAGGTAACTGAAGGGTGTGACACCGGCCTCAAGTCACAAACTCAAGTCCCAAGTCCCTTCACATCCTGCAGAGCCAGGGGCAAAGCAGACTGCCCAGGCACAGACACCCCCAACGCCTACACAAACACAGACAGAAATATTTCCTCCACGCCCAGTACCCACCTCCTCCACAACACGGATGTCCATGCGGACACACCTCGGGCACAAATACACTCCTGCCACCCACGCCCTCCCCCTCAGTGGTAGCGACCTACGACGCGTACACCTGTGCCCATCCCGCAGCCAATGAACCCACAGCCCTGTCCCCATGGAAATTTCCTCCAACCACAACCTCACAGACACATGTACCCTGTGCTCCCTCACAGATTCCCTTTCCTGACCTCAACCACAGACAGACAGCTCACAAATTCAGACAGCCAGCGCGTCAGAGCCTCTGCAACACCTGTGCGCACACGCACACAGGCACACATTCTGCTGATCCACACACTCGGACCAGACCCCTGAGCCGGGCCCCTCACCTTCCCCAGCGCTGCATGGAGGGGTTTGTGCTGATAAGCCACTTAGTTACAGTTCGTGGTTTGAAAGGTGTGCGAGGTGGGGGAGAGAGGGAGAGAATGAGAGTGCGCAAGGTGTCAGGCAAGCAAAGTGGAGAGAAAGAGAAGGAAGGAAAAGCTCTGTGACTCACTTCCAGCTTAACAATGCCGCATCTCAGCTCCCCCAGGCGGGGCGAGGGGCCCCTTTGTCAACCCAGGCTGGGTCCGGAGGTGTGGGGTGGTAAAGTGACGTCCTGTCCCCAGGCCTACTGGGCAGAGGAGGTGGGGACCCCATCCAGAGAGATGTGTTCTTCCTCTGTCTGCCCCGGGTGGGGGGGGGTGGCGTGAACTCAGCATCATATCCCCAACACCTGTTTTGGCTCCTGGGTACCCATCTCTAGACACTTTGGCTGCACTCCCCATCTCTGACCAAACAAAACCAGAACGTCCTGTGTTTCTGCACCGTAGCTCCTGAGGTTTTGGACAAACCACTACTTAACAGCCTGGTCTACTGCTCCTGTTGCTAGGATCCTGCGTTCACCACCCAACTGCACCCCATGAGCCCCTCTGGGCCTTTCTTCCAGGTGTGCTGCTGCCTGCACTGCCCTCCGTGCCCTCGCACTCATGCTCTCCATCCCTGAGGCTCCAGCTCCTTCCCCGATGCTGCCTCCCGGCCCTGAGCAGCTCCTGCCCCAAACCATGGTTTCCGTCCCTCCTTTTCTGGGCCGTGAGCCACCCCCTCCTCCCAGTTAGACAATGAATTCCTAAAGATCAGGCTCTGGAATTTTTTCTTCCGCCCCCACCCCCACCAGCAGGGTCCCAGACAGCAGCAGGTGCACAGCAAGGTCTTGAGGGATGGACGGTAAGGCTGGAAGAAGGATTGAAAGACAAGGAGCTCTGCCTTTGCGGTGACTGGCGTCCCCGTGGATCTGATCCTCGTGGCCAGGGCTCCATTCTGCTGGGACAATGAGGAAGGGAGGATTTCTTCCGGGCACCCCTCTCCCCCAGACCAGGGCCCGGGGACACAGCAGCTGCAGGCCTAGAGAGCAGGGCAGGGCCTCGTCGGCTGCATACCTATGACATGGGGGCTCTCATTAGCCTCAGTTAATTGAGGCTTCTAGGGGCTGGGGAGTTGCCCGGGCCACCCAGCTGATAAGTGGCTGGGCCCTAAAGCCTGTGCCCACCTCCCCATGATCCCATCCTACCCCTCAGCAGCCCTGCCCCTGTCCCCAGTTTGCCCTCTAAATGTCACTGGTCTCTGACCTTCACCTTTTGCTCTGCTTTGTCTGCCTGAAACTCTGCCTGTAGCACCTATCTTTCCCCGGAGCCTCCACCACTTTGCCTGGTGCGTCTCCTTTAACTTGCCCCTGGAGCAGAATGAAGTCTTCCCATGGTGGAACGTATTTCTTTATGATCCCTCATCGGGAGCCACATTTTTCAACGTGGAAGGCTATTCCTCAGTCCGGGTCAGAAGTTAGACAGACCTGTCCTTTCTCCTCGGCACCAGAAGGGACTGTGCTCACAAGAGACGCACCTTGTCTGCTTGTAGCTTCCTTTCTGGCTTGCCGTCGTGCACACTCACACACACACACACACACACACACACACACACACACACACACACACACCATAGCAGACTGGCCTCCCCAGAGCCTACACAATCCCCGTTGCAAATGATGATGGAAAAAACAGGTAATGGGCTCTGGGAAAGGCACGGGGCAGGCTCCTTGTGGCACAGACTCAAGTGTGTGATCCCAGCCCGCAGATAGCATGTAATTATTTGGTAAGAAATTGAATTCCAACCCGAGGCCAGCTGTCCCGTTTTTCCCCCTCTCTCCTGCGCTCCTTGCCAGACCCACAATGCCTCAGCCTCAGACGTGAAATATGGTTGTGATTTTCATGCCTAACCAAAGTCAAGGCTGATTCCTCAGTGAGTTCACTTTAGCTGGAAGATAAAGACTGACCCAGATTCTTGTGTGTTGATGTTATGGGGCAGGGGGAGGGTGGAGGAGGGTTCCAGAGCAGAGGGGAGGTGAGTACCGTTTGGACCAGGGGTCACCTCTGCCACAAAGGGGCTTTGAGTCACCGTGTTGGGAGTGGCTGTNCTAGGGATGGACCCAACCCGCCTGTGCGTGTGGCCCTGCATGACACAGAGCTGGGAACAGGCCTGCTAATTTGTACTTCACTGGCCCCTTGAAGTGAGTGTGGCTGAGCGATGTGTTTTGACAAATGAAATGTATTGACAAATGCCACTTCCCAGGTAACAACAATAAAAGCTAATGCGTGAACTCTCCTGTCCCCTTCTCACTGCCATGGTTAATGGGGAACAATGGTGTTGCTAGGGGACTTCCTTCCGCCTGGGTCCCTGAGTGAGGACAGCATACTGCAGGTGACCAGCAATGCTCATTTGGCATGAGAGAGAAAGAAATCTTTACTGTTTTAACTTTTTAAATGTTTTATTTATTTTTGAGAGAGAGACAGAGTGTGAGCGAGAGAGGGGCAGAGAGAGAGGGGGACACAGAATCCGAAGCAGGCTCCAGGCTCTGAGCTGTCTGCACAGAGCCCGACGCGGGGCTTGAACCCACGAACTGCGAGATCACGACCTGAGCCGAAGTCAGATGCTCAACGAACTGAGGCACCCAGGTGCCCCTTTACTGTTTTAAAACACTGAAATGTTGAGATGTTTGTTACTACAGCACAAATAAGCCTATCCTGCCTGATATACCTGCCTTGTGGGTTCGAGGAGGGGATTCCGAAAGTAACACACACAAAGAGCTTAGCAAAGCGCGCCTAGACATGCTGCTTCCTCTTCCTCCTCTTCTGCTGTTATTTCACTTTTTATGGTTTGAACCAAGTCACGAAAATTTACCCAGGCCCACCAAATGTCTTGTACAGGAGCCCGGAGGGGACGGTGACAGAATATACACAGGTAACTGTCACCTAATGTGCTAATGCTGCACTACAGGTATGAGTCCAGAGCTAGGTAAGCCCAGGGGAAGGAGTAGTAAGTTCACTGGGGTTCTCAGAAGTCAAGTCCGATCTTGATTATGGTAGGGGGCTGGTTTGATTTCTTCAGGCAGAGGAAAGAGGGTGGTGTATTCTAATAACGAGAGCAGCTGCTATTTCTTGAACGTCTGTTATGTGCCAGACACCGAATCAGGCACACCGGCCCGGCTGTCAGAGCAACCATAATATTCATGATGTGTGTGTTATTATTATGTCCACTTTACAGATCAGAAAATCAAGGCCAGGGGCACGTGGCTGGCCCAGTCGGTTAAACCTCTGACTCTTGATTTCTGCTCAGGTTGTGATCTCACAGGTCGTGGGACTAAGCCCTCATTGGGCTCTGTGCTGACACTGCAGAGCCTGCTTGGGATTTTCTCTCTCTCTCTCTCTGCCCCTCCTCCACTCTCATTCGCTCTCTCTCCCAAATAAATAAACATTAAAAAAAAAAAAGAAAAAGAAAATCAAGGCCAGTAAGGGTGCCCAAGTCACCCCAAGCTGAGCAGCGTGCAAAGGTGAAGAGGTGTGGCAAGTCTTACCTGGCCTTCAGTCTGGTGCCTCTCAAAGGGCCACATTCTCAACTCCAAGGATAGCGTTCTAAGAGTGTAATCCATACCGCACTGGGAGACATTGCCAAAATCCAGGTCTGGCAAAGTCGCACTGCTGCTGCTCATGAACCCACTGTGGCTCCCTACTGCATTTTAGACAAGGCCTGGCAGTCTGGCCACCTGCTTCTATCCCTCCTGACCATGCCAGCATTGTCTCTGGCCATTCCCATTCACGTTCGCAGGGTTCTTGTCTGTGCCTGAACGTGTCCTGCCATTTTCTGCCTCCTGGGTTTCGCTCAAGCATCTGTCCGGGATGCCCTTCCCCAGTGTATTCACCTGCCTGAGGCCTACCTTCCCTTCACAGTTCAGCCCACTGCCCACCCTCTCTCTCTGCCCCAGGTGTTGGCTCCAGGACCGAGCCTTGGGGAGCGTCTCTGACATTGATTCGGTCTGGCTTGAATGATAGGATGAGAAAAGCTTGTTTGGGGTGCAGGTATTTGCTACTATTTAATATACAGATATTTAGTAGAACATGCATACAATTTATGAATGTGTATAAATATATCAAAGGTGTGTGCCAAGAGTTGTTTTTTTACAACAGCTGTCTGCAATCAAACGAGTCTGGAGGAGGCGGCCCTATAGGCCGTGAAAAAGTGTTGCAGTTTGCCATTTACCAGCTGTGTGACTTAGGAAAGTGACTTGACTTCTCTGAGCCCAAGTCATCCTGTCTATAAAATGGGAATTATCGGGGTGCCTGGGTGGCTCAGTCAGTTAAGTGTCCGACTTCGGCTCAGGTCATGATCTCACAGTTTGTGAGTTCGAGCCCCGCGTCGGACTCTCTGCTTTCAGCGTGGAGCCTGCTTGGGATCCTCTGTCTTCCTCTCTCTGCACCCTCTACCCCACTCTCACTCACTTGTGCTCTCGCTCTCTCTCTCAAAAATAAATAGACATTTAAAAAAATAATAAGATGGGAATTATCTTGGTTCCCACCCTATAGGGTTAAGGAGGGCTCGATAAAATAAAACTTGTAAGGGAAACAAGGCCTCCCGGATGTGTCCTGACTTCTCAGCTTGTGGAGGCGCCTTGCTCGATGCCCCCAAGCTGTTGGTGGGTCCTGAAAGGAGAGGCGGAGGAGAGAGGGAAGGGGGTGACCCCGTTGATGGGGGCTCTGGGGTGTAGGCGGGCTGGGCTGAGACAATCCCAGCAGTGTTTGATAAAAGGCTGGGGCTCTTCAGTGACCGAGTAAATGTTATAAGAAAAGGCCATCTCCAGGGAAGGGCTCCCTCCCGTTCCTTGCATGAGGGCCAAAGTCCCCAGAGGCCAGTCTGGAGGCTCCTTTTATGTGACTGTAAAGTAATCCAGGACCTGGCAGGGTTGAGCCTGGGCGGGCACTGATGCGCAAGGCGGCATTGATGTGGTCAATGATTACCTTTTATGCCTAGCCATAAAGGCAACCGCCCGGCCCTCCGGACAATGCCCCCTCCACACAATGCCCCGGGAGTGTGGTTGGACACACAAACACACACACCCACACACACACGCACACCCCTGCTGGGCAGGTGCTGTCTCCACCCGAGATCTCTGAGGACATCCACACAGGGCATCTTCATCTTCCCTGGGGGGCCTCTGGGGACCTGGCCCAGGAGCGACGGGGGTTTAGGTGGCTGTAAGTGGGACATGGCGAGGTCCTCCGAGACACAAAAGAGCTACCTTCAGGGCTCCCACGTTCCAGGTGGGTGTATGCAGAGGGGACAGCTTGGTCAGACTCAGGTACCATGTCTCAGTGGAAAGAAAGGTGTTCTAGGGCAGAGTAGAGTCCATTCCCTTTCTACAGGTGATGCACCGGAAGTCTGGGTGCTCTGCGACTTGGAGCCAGGATTAGGACCGAGGCCCACAGCTGGGAAGCACCTGTGGGCCTGGCCCTGAGGCTACTGTTGGGAGCACACCCCCACCCACCTGGAGCACGGAGGCCAGCAGAGAGGGGGCAGGGCTGGAGCGTAGGTGGCCAGATTAACCTTCTGCCTCTTGGACTGATAAGGCTCGGGAACTTTGTCCCAGCAAGAGAAGGCTGGAGGGGAAGGGGTTTCGGCCTCCGGTGGGGGGTTCTGGCAGGGTCAGGCGTCTGGGGCATCTCTGCGGGTCAGGAGGCCTGAGTTCAGGTGGACTTCCTCATCCTGGCAGCACTCTCCTCCCCTGGCTGAGAGGAGGACTCTGCGCGGGCTTCTTGGCGGGCACGATGGAGATCCAGCCAGAGACTCCAGAATGCAGCTCTCGGACAAGTGGACATCTGGGCTGCTGTCTTGAAGGAAAAGGGCTGTTATTCGTAACAGTGCTTGTAATGCTCCGTGGAATCAGAGTGGAGTTGCTTTGAGCCCGAGCCAGAATGCTCCAATCAACCTTTGGCTCTGATAAAGATAAGCGGACCCAAGGTGATAACACACAAACCAGAAACTGTCAACAGGTGTTAATTAGGGCGCTGGGAGCCGAGCCGCACCCACTACACCTGAGACCAGATGAGACCTCAGGTATCTGGGTCGGGGAGGATACGGGCTGGGCTCGCTGCCTGTACCTCAGCCTAATTGCCTTTGTTGTCACCTCCTCCTTCTAACGACCGGGCACCCCCACCCCCGCCCCTGCCTACATGGCATTACATAACACAACACAAAATAGCAAAATCTAGGGGTGCCTGGGGGGCTCAGTCGGTTAAGCACCCGACTCTAGATACCGGCCCAGGTCATGATCTCATGTTTTGTGAGTTCGAGGTCCCCGTCGGGCTCTGCACTAACAGCACAGAGCCTGATGGGATGTTCTGTCTCCTTTCTCTCTGCCCCTCCACTGCTCATTCTCTCTCTGTCCCTCTCTCCCAATAAAAAAAGAAAAAGATTTACCCTCTAATAATAATAAAAAAAAGATCTATAGGAATGCTGTGCAATATAACACGATCAACATGATGTAACAGTGGAAAGAGTCTGGTATTGGGAGCTAGGAAACCTGATTCGAGCCTTGCTCTGCCTAAGCTTGAGTGTCATTTCTCTTGGAACTTCGATCCCCTTTGCAACTGGGGGGTAGGAAGGGGACAGCTACCCAGTAATCCCTCGCTGGGGTCCCATCTCGGCCTAAGGTTCCTTCTCTCCCGCTACAAAACAGTGTGATCTGCAAAGTGCACAAGACATCGAGGGTGCCACCCAGCCACGCTGGGGTGTCTGTGACACTTGACAGAATCGCAAATCCGTCTTCAGGAGAGGGAGTCATGAGGAAGGCTGTGAGCTGTGGACAGTTCTCAGAGCTCCTGGAATCCCTCTCTCTATCAGAGCCAGAGGTCAGCGTGCCTGCTGCCTGCTCTCGGGGCACTTGGGGTCTATTTTTAACTCGGTGCCCCTTAAATACATATGGCATTGGGCCCAATGGTTCATTTGTCTCTATCCCCTGCAGCTCCCCTCCCACCCCGCCCTAGTGCAGGAGCACACACACACACGCACACACACTGAAGTGGCCGCCCAGAGGTGACGCCACACAGGGTGCTGAGTTCCCAGTGTTCGGGTCCCGGCCACACCCCCTTGAGCTGGGGTTGTTGCTGGAGCCCCACTCCTCTCCCAGGCTCAGGCCAGCACAGATTCTGCTTCCCACCTGCAAGACCCAGGCCAAGAGCAGGGCAGGGGCCCGCCATTTTCCCCTAGGAACTCGTAGGAGAGGTGTTGACGGGGCTGCCCAGGGATAGATGCAGGGGTGAGGAGAGGGGAAGGAAAGCGGCTGGAGAGTGGGTGAGTTGGAGGAAGAGGAGAAGGGAGGTGGGTCCTGACCATCCTTCCTCTGACTCACTTCTCCAGGCAGCGAAGAGGTGCCTGCTGCCTGCTCTGCAGACTCGGGGCTGGGCAGCAAGGCAGAGGGCTGGCGAGACCCTCACAGGGGCCAGGACAATGGAGAAGGTCAAACATCAATGCCCCGGGGGCTGAGACGACAGCCCCAACAGGGACCCACTCCAGGGGCAGTGGCTTGAGGCTCCTGCCTGGGGCAGCGGGCAGGGGTGCGGTGAGGAGGAGAAGGGAGAGGACCCAAGGTGAATCTGGAAAGATGGGTGGGAATGCATCATCCCTCAGCCCTTCTCAGCTTCCGTTTCCCGTCTGAACCCCAAGTATAACTAATGGAACTTTCCTGTGGCATCAAATGCACGCATGGACGGAAGGCTCTTACAGTAAGGCCTGGCTGGTACTTAAGTGTTGACCGATGACTTTATGGTCAGGAAGATAAACAGGGAGGGCATTTTGCGCATGCACATGGGGGCGCAAGCAAGGGGAAATGAAAGGCCTGGAGCCTGAGCAATCTGGCCGTCCTGGGAAGCTGTGTGGAGCTGCGGCGCGGGTCTCTGTGTCGGGGCCCCGGGAGCAGGCACAGTGGCACAGCGGAGGTGGGGGCTGCCACTGCAGCAGTTGCTTAGTCCAGCCAAGGGACAGTGGGGCCCGAGGGGACCAACCCAAGAGGGGAAATTCCCTGAGATAGGACCACCGCGCCGGGGTTGAGTCAAGGGCCCATGGCTTTGTGGGGCTTGGATACTCTTTCTAGGAGGCTACTGTTGGGAGAAGGGGTGTTGCAGAGGAGGAGTGTGTGTGTGTGTGTGTGTGTGTGTGTGTGTGAGAGAGAGAGAGAGATGGTGTGGCTGAGTGTACGTGTGTGTGCGAGTGTGCACGCGCGTGTCATTTCTAGATCAAAGAATGCTTAGAAGGTCCTGTTAAAGGTCAGGTCAGTGAGGAGGGAGAGCCTGGCCCATCTCCTCAGACCTTGGCACCCAGGCAGCTCCTTCCCACCCAAACCCACGGGGCCTGGAGGCAGTGGAAGTGCACAGGCCTCTGACTCGGGCTGGCCAGGGGCAGGGCCTGGCAGTGCGGGGCCAAGGAGGAGCCCGTGTAGTCAATGGCTGAGGGGCAGGCCACACAGAGCCCCAGGCTGGGGGCAGCCATGTCAGGCTCTCTTGCTGCCGAAACAATAGCCAGGGCTGGGGTCAGGGGTCGGGACACAGGCGAGGACATGATCCTGGGGCCCCTGAGCCACAGGAAGACGCCCTGGAAGTGAACCGGAGGCTGATGGCCGACCTTAGGGGATGGGCTGCAGCCGCATCGCTGACTGCTCGCGGGAAGGCTGTGGCTGCCCGTCAGGGGCACCCCGCCCTGGCCCGGGCCTACAGTAGCACATGCTCTGGTGATGGGACGGGATGAGGAGAGCTGGTGAAAGCCAAGTGCTAGAGGCCTGAGCTCCTCTGAGAGTCCAGAAGCAGTAGACACTTGCGTGTCAGAGGTAAGGGCACTCTGCCTGCCGAAGCCCAGCATGGAGACGGGACACGAGCAGCCCTATGTCCCACGGCCACTCCAAGCTTTCTGGCCCCAAGAGGCAGCTTCTGTGGGCTGTGGGCGGGACCCTGCTCAGCTTATCCCAATTCTGGCTGCAGAAGAATTCCCCTTGAAAGAACCCGTCTTGAAGCTTTCCAGGAATACTGGCCCTGGGGTGGAACTGGGGTGGCAGGCAGAGGGGGGTGTGGGGTGGTACGTTTCAGAATAGACTTGGACCCAAAGCCAAGAGCATAGTGTTCCCACGGGCCTGAAGCCTGGCTGTGGAGGGACCAGGAGGCTACAGGGATGTGCCTGGCGGTACCAGGACAGGGCGGGTTGTGTGTGTGTGTGTGTGTGTGTGTGTGTGTGTGTGTGTGTGTGCGTGTGCGCGCGCGCGTGAGAGGGAGAAAGAGAGAGAGACAGGGCTGGTAATGACCGATGTCACATGTTCAGGCCCCCAGTGCCAAAGGCAGCCTGGATCAAGTAATCGCATCGTTTCATTTTTTCTTTTTTTGCAGACATTTTATTTTATTTATTTATTTTTAAATAAACTCTACCCACCATGTGGTGCTTGAGCCCACAACCCTGAGATCAAGAGTCACATGCCCTACCAACTGAGCCAGCCAGGTACCCTATTATCTTTTCTTTAAAAAAACTGGTTTAAAAGGTGACATAGTATAACGTAGTGGTGAAGAGTGTGGCCTGGCCCAAACAGCCTGTGTTTGAACCTGGACTGTCGTACCCACCGCTAGTGGCCGTGACCTCAGGTAGATTTGTTCGTCCGTCTCTATGTCTCAGTTTCCGAAACTGTAAAATATGCTTCAGAGTTGAGTCTGACCTCAGAAAGTCATCGCAAAGCTTAAGTGAGCAAGTATAAGTAAGTGCCTAGGAATCGGCCTCACGCAGAATGAACACTTACACAGGCTTGGTCCTTGCCCAAAGGCTGAAACTCCGTGTCAATCCATCAACGCCAGGCCCAGACCCAGGCCAGTGCTGAGCTCTGACCAGCTGGGCCCCCGTGGGGTGTGGCAGTGCTGCCTGCATCAGCACATCCAAAGTCCCCAGACCTGCTGAGTTGGCAGAGAGCCTGCCCTGGCACTCCCCAGCCCTGAAGAAAGACCTAGAAAAACGCTGGGCTTCCCAGAGTGTCAGCGGGTGGAGGGAACAGAGTACGAGAGAGCCTGGCCTTGGCTGAAGACGCCTTCCATGGCTTGCTGACGGGTCTTGCCCTTGCTGTAGGGCTGGGCCCCGCCGACTGGTCTGTTGTGCATCTTGTCTATGGAAAGGGGAAAGTACAAGGGCTCGGGACTCACTCCCTCACTCCATGGGGGCTGGAGTGACAAACGTGTGCTTTGGGGGCTTTGCCCTCCGGCCCATGGGTTCTCCCCTACTCTGACTGGAATTCCGTACCAGCAAGTCCACACCAGCCCATCTGGCAATAATTCTTAGCTGCCTTATGTTCCTGATGATTTCATCCAGCTCCACAGTTGGGCAGTCAGTCAACAACACTTATCAAGGCCTTATTGTGCGTCACACCGTTAACCTTTGGGTATACGGGGAACTCTGTCTTGGATCCTGGGATCCATACGTAGGGTTCAGGATTGAGAAGGGAAAAGGGTGCCTGGTTGTGGGAATAGTGCGGGCCAAGATGTACGGGAAAGCAGAGAGCCCACCTGAGGTGTGAAATGTGGCTGGAGGGAGGGCAAATGTGAGGAGGCCTGTAAGGAAGCAGTGTTGGAGGGGGAGAACAGGATGGGCCCTGTGGGCCCTGCTTTCTCTGGAAAGAGCCCTTGAGGGAGAGACTTCAAATATCCAGAGGGTGGAGAGGTGTTCCTGACATCCCCCAAGGTTGGGTCCTTTGCAGGTTGATGACTGTGTAGCATCCGGGTGTATTTGAAGGTCAGGGTTGCCCCATACATTGCATGAGTGTCTCATTCTGGAGTTGTGCAATGCAGTGGTCCTGTGACATTGGGGGGGCCTGGTGTTTGGGTATCAGCGAATGGGTGCTCCCCTGTGCCTGTATCAGCAGGTGCCTGTGGGGTATGATTCAGCCAATGGCTGTGAGTATGTGTGAGTGAGTGTGTGTGCGTGTGTGTGTGTGTGTGCTGTGATTGGGGCACTACCCAGGAGCTGGGGGGCTATTTTTGGAGGTGTTAGCAGGTATATGTGGCCCCTACCCCCACCTCATCCTATGCACACCTGCTCAGGTGAGCACACCTGGAGGTGATTCCACATCTGGGCTTGTATCTGGCTGGAAGGTGTGTTTCTGGGGGCATCAGGCCAAGCAGGCGTTGGCCTCCCTGGGAGCCTGGCCTGGGGAAGAGATGGGGAATGGGGCTGTGGGGGGATGGGAGAAGCTTGGTCTTCAAGCTCTTTGGGGGTTTCGGAAAGAGACTGAGTGGGAAATGTCCAATGGCCACCCACCCACTTCTGTCTTTCCATTAGTCCATCCTTCCTCCTGTGTCTTTCAACCCATCTGCTGATCTGTCCATTTGTCCATCCATTGGCCACCTGTGTGTTCTTGGCTCTCCCCTAAAATCAGCCTGCCTCCCTCAGGCACTTCATTCTCAAAATTTCCGATGCCAGCTGTAATCACAGGCCTTGCCTTGACCTTTGATGATAGCTCTTGGGGTCTCGGCACACCCTCCTCCTCCCTAGTGCTCAGCCTGCACAGTTGGCTTCCACTCTACCCCGTGGGTGTCGTGAGCTCTAGCACAGACATGGCACTCCCTGGCCAGTCCTGGAATCGAAGGTGCACACATGCCCCTTCCAGCCCTCTTCCCAGAATGCTCTCCTGTCTCTGCCCATACAAGGCTCCTCTCCTCCAGGACGTCTTCCCTGAACACCCTGCTCTGCTCCTGTTGCCTCAAGCCTCTGCTACACAGTACGCAGGCTGGAGAAGCCTGGCAGGAGCCCTCTGGGAGCAGAGCTGAGCGCTCCTAGGTAGGACACGGGGCCACCCAGGGGCCTAGGGGAGGGCCATGGGGCAGGTCACTTATCCCCTCATCCCCACCCAAACCCCAGCACAGTGCTATGGCGCCCCGGGAGGTGTCTCCTTTAGAAGATGGGGATACTCACACCCTCCCAAACGGGCTTGAGCCTGCTGCCTCCTTGGTCCCCCACCCGCACCCCCAAATTCTCCCCTTGGCCTGGACTCTGGATGTGGGACACCATCCAGGCCAGAGACGGATAGGCTTCTCGGTGCTGCTCCCTCCAGGGCCTCGTAGAGCCAGAGCACTGCAGGGGGATGGGGTGAAGGCGGGGCCGATTCATCACAGAAATGTGGGTGCATGTGCGCGTGCGCACGCGTGCATTCATGGGCTGCTGGTATGTGCCGGGCACTATTACAGGCACTGAAGAGAGAGCGGTGGAAAAGACCGGCCGGGGCAGCTGNAACAGGGTCAGGCCCAAGCAAGTCCGTGTGCGTGTGAACTTGAGTGTGCGCCTTTGGGGTATCCGTGGCTCTCCTGGGGTCTGGGCTCCTCGCGTCAGTGCAGGCCCCGAGCCGGCGTGCGCAAGTGCGGGAGGCCATGTGGCAGCCACCCCTGGCCCGCTCCCAGGCTGCGGGGCTCTAACTTTAGAAGTGACAGCCTACAGATCTTTCCGCACACCTGCTCAGGTGCCCAGCCGCTGGGGGACTGAACCTGTCTCAGCCAGCACCTCCCGTTCCCTGCCACGCAGGCCCACTCACCAAACTGAGTAGCCTAGGGCCTCTAGCTCAACACAGTGGGCTGTGCCTGGCGCCCCAACCAACAATGGATGGAGAATCCCGGCTCCCAAGCCCTACACCTGCGGCCCTACCTCCTATGTCCCAGGAAGCCCCCCCTCCCCCCACCTTTGCAGGAGGCCCTGCTCTGGAACCCTCCAGGGTGCCGCTGACGTCATATCCCACCCAGTCAATCTGGGAGTGGGACAGGCTGAGCTGGAAGTCAGGCGAGAGGAGGGAAGCTGCCCAGACCCCTCAAGCACCTCCTCCTTCCCAGGGGCTTGTTTCCCAACTGCAAGTGGAAGGGCTCGGCTGCCTCTGTGCCCTTCCCTCTGCCTCTGCATCCTCATTCTCCCCTTTGCGTCTCCTGCATCTCCCCTCTCTCCTTTGCCATCTAAGAGTTTTCTAAGAGTTAACAACAATGGACACTGAGCTCCAGCCATACGGCAGGACTGGTGCTAAGTTCTTTACATGTATTAACTCATTTGACCCTCGCAATAAACCCTGCGAGGTCCGTGCTGTCATCCCACTTTACAGGGAGAAAGCTGAGGCTCAGAGGGCTCCAAAACACCGAGCCAGGAGGGCGCCGAGTTGGCATCCAAGCCCAGTCTTCGTTATCCTTTCTCCTTGGCCTCATTCACTGCATGTTCCCACACGTGACCTTGGCAGGAGCTGAGCTGTGGCTCAGGACCCTGGGCCGTGGGAGGGGTATGCGGAGGGAGGAAAGAATGACAGACACATCTGGGATCTGAGTAGTGGGAGATGGTGCAGGCAGATCCCAGCTACCGCCCCTGCACGCTCTGGGCCCTCCCCTGCTGCAGAACCTTCAGTGGCTCCCCACAGGCAGTTGCAGGCTCCCTCCAAGCTCAGAGTCCTTTCAGGCAGGTGTGCGTCCTTCCCCACACTACCACCGTCTCCCCCTCTGCAGCAAGCTCTCAACCAGGCAGGCACTTGCCCCTGCTCTCCCGCCTGCCTCTGCGCACATCGCTTTGCCTGCAGTGGGGCTAATGGGTAAGGGTAAGGTCACACCTCGAACTAAGTGCCTTGTTGACTTCATTTCATTTCATCTGCCTGACGTCCCCGTGAGCCAGGTTTTCTTGCGCTCTTCGTACAAGAGCTCAGAGGATGGCAGCACTTTGCTTAAGGCCACAGAGCAGGCAAAGAGCACAAGTGGGATTCAGAACGGCTCCTCTGCCTCCATTGAGGACACAACTAGGTATGTACTAGATGGACCCTCACTGCGTGTACCACCACCAAACCCTGTGCCGGCAGCTGGAGATAGTATTCTGGGAGGGGACACACACAAACACAGGCCCACTCACACACGCACAGGGTGCAGACGGTGGGGGGGTGGGAGGGGGAGGTGCCGAATTGCTCACCTCCCAGTCTCAAAAACTTCACACCTGTGACTTAGACCCCCAGCTGGTTCCTTTCAAGGAATGAACTCTGTTTCCCTTTATAAGGGGCAAGAGTAGGCAAGAAACAGGCACATTTTGTTCTGATGTCTCAAGATGTCATTTGGGGACAATTTGTCCCTTTTCTCCCCATCTCTGTCCCCCCTTCCTCCGCCCCCTCCCCACTCTGGTCCTGAGACTACAGATTAGCACACTTCCACCCCCTATCCCTCCCCACATGGGTTCATGACGCCCTAGGCTTCCCAAAATCCCGTGTCTAGTGCTGAGCCCCTTCACTGGGGGTGGGGATGACAGGAGACAGTTTCTTCTCCGGGACAGTCTCCGTGGGAGAGAGGCCAGGGTCCTTGGCTGGGCCAGGACTCAAATCTGACCCCCTTCACTGTCTCTGATTTTTTGCTGAGAAGTTTTTGCCAGAAGCTCTGGCACCTCAAGCTCCACAGGACAGAGACCTTGTCTGTCTACTTCACAGGCTTAAAAAAAAAATGCCATCGGGGCGCCTGGGTGGCTCAGTCAGTTAAGCGTCCGACTTCGGCTCAGGTCATGATCTCGCGATTCGTGGGTTCAAGCCCCGCGTCGGGCTCTGTGCTGACAGCTCGGAGCCTGGAGCCTACTTCAGAGTCTGTGTCTCCCTCTCTGACCCTCCCCTGCTCACACTGTCTCCCTCTCTCTCAGAAATGAATTTAAAAAAAAAATTAAAAAAAAAATGCCATCACTTACTTTTGGAGGCCCCACCCACTTCACGTGGAACATACTAAAACACACTCTGCACACTGGATGGCATTGTATGGGCATTTTTTAAAAAAGGATTTTCAAATAATTAATGATTGTGAAATTATCCAACTACAGTTAATGCGTTTAATTTAAAATAGACTCTAATTTCTTGGGGCGCCTGTGTAGCTCAATCAGTTAAGCATTTGAGTCCTGATTTCAGCTCAGGTCACGATCTATCTCATGGTTTATGGGTTTGAGCCCCACATCAGACTCTGCACTGGCAGCGTGGAGGGATTCTCTCTCTGCCTCTCCTCCACTCATTTTCTCTCTCTCTCTCTCTCTCTCTCAAAATAAATAAACATTAAAACATTTATTGAAAAGCATCATGGGAATTTGAAAATTCTTTAATGAGAACATCAAGACCAACAAATTGTTTTCAAATGTAATGAAATGTTCCTGAGTTCCAGGTTTTCCAGCTGACCTTTAAAAACTATTTTGAAGGCAATACATCCCTGCCCCCCTTTCCCGAATCTCAAACGGTTATGTGGGTCCTTCAACATTTCACGGGCCCCAGACACTATGCCTATGTGATTGAAAGAATGAGTAGCCTGGTACCCAGTGACTCCTTAAATACCGTTGGAGGGAGGTAAGGAAGGAAATATGATGGCCTGGAAACATAATGAAGACCGCAAATTAAAATGAGATATTCTTTTCTTTTTATTTAAAAGGAATTTTTTTAATGTTTATTTATTTATTTATTTATTTTTTTTTTGAGAGACAGAGACAGAGCATGAGAGAGAGGGAGACACAGAATCCGAAGCAGGCTCCAGGCTCTGAGCTGTCAGCACAGAGCCCAATGCGGGGCTCGAACCCACAAACGGCAAGATCATGACCTGAGCCAAAGTCGGACGCCCAACTGACTGAGCCCCCCAGGCGCCCCTCTTTCTATTTTTTTTTTAACATTTTTTTTAATGTTTCATTTATTTCTGAGAGAGAGAGAGAGAGAGAGAGAGAGCAGGGGAGTGTCAGAGAGAGAGGGAGACACAGAATCCGAAGCAGGCCCCAGGCTCCGAGCTAGCTGTCAACACAGAGCCCCACGTGGGACTCAAACCCACAAACTGTGAGAGCATGACTTGAGCCGAAGTCGGATGCCCAACCGACTGAGCCACCCAGGCGCCCCATCATTTATTCATTTCTGAGAGACAGAGACAGAACATGAGCAGGGGAGGGGCAGAGAGAGAGGGAGACACAGAATCCGAAGAGGCTCCAGGCTCTGAGCTGTCAGCACAGAGCCTACTCGGGGCTCAAACTCATGGACCGTGAGATCATGACTGGGGTTGAAGTCCGATACGTAACAGACTGAGCCACCCCGGCGCCTCTAAAATGAGATACTATTTTCATCTTACAGAGTGGCAAAAACCAAAAAGTGGTTGTTTTTTTTTTTAAGTTTATTTATTTGAGAGAGAGAGAGCATGAGCAGCGGAGGTGGGGAGAGAGAAAGAGAAAGGGAGAGAATCCCAAGCAGGCGAATTCGGGGCTTGAAACTCACAAAACACGAGATCATGACCTGAGCAGAAACCAAGAGCTTAACCGACTGAGCCACCCTGACGCCCCCAAGATTTTATTTTTAAGTAATCTCTCCACCCAAAGTGGGGCTCAAACTCACAAGCTGGAGATCAAGAGTTGCACGCTCCATCAACTAAGCCAGTCAGGTGCCCCTAATATTTAAATTTTTTAAAAACAATCTGTACATGTCTTTTTTCATTTAAAAAAAAAAAAGCTAGTTGAAAGACAAATGCCTATGGCATAAATGAAGTAAAACAAACCAATATATGAGTGAGTGAATTCTAGGTGACGTGGAGGAAGGAATTTCACTGCAGCCTGGAGCCCAAGGGGCTTTGGCCAGCCAGGGAAGGAGACCCACAGAAAAGGCAGAAAGCCCCAATCTATTCTGCTGGGGGATGTGGAGGAGGGGCGGGGGGTTCTGGAGACTTGCTGCAGGGGGTGCTGAAGGATGGAGAAGGTTGGGCCAATAGGGAAGAGGTGGGGGTAGATTTGTACGCTTTTGTCCTGGGAGGGCTGCCTCTCCATCTGTGTTGCTTCCCCCAGCCCCTCCCTAGAGAATACATCTATTTCAAGCCTGGAAAGTCCCAGCCCTTAGCATGATGCCTGGCATATAATCTGTGGCAATAAATAGTGGTTGACTGAATGGATGGAATCAGTCACTGGTTAATCCAGACCACAGTGTTAGTCACTCCTGTCCCTTCCCCAAACACCCAACAATAACAACAGCAAATGACTCTCTTAGGGCTGTTGTGTACAGCTGTGCAGGCTGTCTACTGCACAACTCCAGGAAGAGCCATTTTCATAGCAATCCCTCCTGAAGTTGCATCACATGGTGTACCTGCAAAACACTTTCTTATTCTTGCAAGCTCACTAGAACCAAAATCACATTAAGAGTAGGAGAGGAAAGGGACCGGGAATCTCTTAATCCAGATACTATGGGTTTACTCCTCCCCTTTTGCAATTCCTAAGGCCCCTCCCTTCCTTTATTCCTCTCTAATTTGAATTTAAGGTGATTTAGCCAAATCTGGCCAATTACTCTGTCCCTTGTCTACAGAGTTTGGAACTTGCTGTATGATCTTGGGCAAGTTCCAGAACTTGGGTCTCAGTTTCCCCACCTAGGAAATAAGCAAATGTGTAGGGAGCAATTCTGGATGACCCTCCTTGGCTTAAAGGAAGTTTATGGGAACAAAAGTTTGAAGAAATGCATCCTTCTGGGATGTGGCATTCTCGGATGCGTCAAATCCCGGCATCCTGCCCGGTTCTGCCTCACCCTCCATAACTTCAGGGCCTTCATTTAGCTTAGGAGGCAGTATTCTGGAATAGAAGGAACCCGTGCCGGGAGCAGGAGCCCACGTCAAGTTCTGGCTCTGCTGATACCCACGGTGCACTACTGAGCGAGCCACAGCTCCTACGTGGGTCTCTATTTCCTCCTCTGTAGAATGGGTGCTTGGGCCAGATCAGAGAGTGTCAAAATGCTGTGCTGAGTCTGCCAAGGCCTTTCCTTTTTCTCTTTGATTTCTATCATTTGTGTTTCATTCTTTCTGATGCAAACATCACACACGTTCATGGAGATCAAACAGTACTGAGATCGGTGAAACAGTGAAAGCCACCGTTACGGAGAATCACCGTTAACTTTTTTTTTTTGGTAATTTTTAATTCTGATATAATTTCAAATGTATAAAAAAGTCACAAGAATAGTACAAAGACTCTGGTGGACATTTTATTCAGATTTATCAATTGTTTACGTTTTATCCCTTTTTTGCTCTTTTTCTCTGTATACATGTGCGTGTGTGTAAGCAATATCTTCCCAAACTATGTGAGAGTAAATTGCAGCGCTATTTCCCCCCCCCTTTTAAGTTTATTTATTTATTTTGAGTGAGAGAGAGAGAGAGAAAGTGAGCAGGAGAGCGGCAGAGAGGGAAGGAGAGAGAGAATCCAAGCAGGCTCTGCACTATCTGTCAGAGCCTGATGCGGGGCTGGAACTCATGAACCGGGAGATCATGACCTGAGCCAGAAACAAGAGTCGAACGCTTAACCGACTGAGCCACCCAGGTGCCCCTGCCCTCTTACCTCTAAATGCTTCAAGGGTGTATTTCCCAAGAACAAGGACATTCTCTTACAGTGCAGGACTTACATAACCCCTGCAGTTAACAAAATCCGGAAACTTAGCATTGATACAATACTGTTATCTAGTCCACACAGTCCATGTTCAAAGTCATTGTGTCGGACCTTTTCATAGGTTTCCAGCCAAAGTAGGATAATGTGGACGATCTTTCTGAAAGCTAACATGTATTTCACTTTAAGGATTGTGCTTTGCTCCAAAATCATGCTGTCCCCTGTCGTATTGCTTTTATTTTTTTACTTTGTTTAGGCTTCGTTAGGCACCCTCTTAATGATGGTGACAGCGGAGAGTGGGTTATGTGTTATTTGCATTTGAGTCCTTTTTTTTTTTTGATAAATAGTTTATTGTCAAGTTGGTTTCCAACAACACCCGGTGCTCATCCCCACAAGTGCCCTCCTCAATGCCCATCACCCCCTTTCCCTCCCCCTCCACACCCATCAGTCCTCAGTTTGTTCTCAGCATTCAAGAGTCTCCCATGGTTTGCCTCTCTCCCTTTCCCCCACCATTTCCACCCTTCTTCTCCCCCGTGTTCCTCCGTCAAGTTCCTCCTAATCCTCCTATACGTGCAAACATATGATATTTGTCCTTCTCTGCCTGACTTATTTCGCTCAGCATAACACCCTCAAGGTCCATCCATGTTGCTACCCATGGCCAGATTTCATTGTTTCTCATTGCCATGTAGTATTCCATGGTATAGATAAACCACATCTTCTTGATCCATTCGTCTGTTGATGGACACTTAGGCTCTTTCCATGTTTTAGCTATTGTGGAGAGTGCTGCTATGAACATTGGGGTACATGTGCCCCTATGCCTCAGCATTTCTGTATCCCTTGGGTAAATTCCTAGCAGTGCTATTGCTGGGTCATAGGGGAGTTCTATTGTTAGTTTCCTGAGGAAACTAACTGTTTTCCAGAGGGGCTGTACCAGTTTGCATTCCCACCAACAGTGTAGGAGGGTGCCCGTTTCTCCACATCCTCGCCAGCATCCAGAGTTCTCTGATTTGCTCATTTTAGCCACTCTGACCGGAATGAGGTGGTATCTCAGTGTGGTTTTGATTTGTATTTCCCTGCGTTTGAGATTCTTACTTGGCCAAATAAGACGTGGGCGATCCTATGCTAGTCCTTCAACGTCTTTTGCAGGGATCCCAAGGTGTGGGTCCCCCAGGACTGATGGTCCCTGGTTCCAGGTGAGTCAGATCGCCAGAGACTTTCCCAAAACCCAGCTGGGAGCACACAGCTACTTCCAATGCCGGGGGCGGGGACGGGATGGGCAGCCGCAGGCCCTGTCCCTTACGGACCGCATGGTCTCTCACCCAGCAGAGTGCATCTTTCCCCTTCCTGTGGCTCTCCCAGTCTGTTTGGGGCATCCCCTACCTTGTGAGTCTCACACTGAGAAAGAGCCCTCCCCCCCCTCCCGTCTCCCAGAAACCAGACCTCAGCCGAGCAGCAGAGGTGGGATGTATCCGACAGAATTGGGGGCAGCAGCAGCGGCAGCAGGAAGAGTTTTCAGGGGCAGTGGAACCTCAGAGCCCATGGCCCCGGGGCCCTCCCTGCTCTGGCCAGGAGGTGTGATTCGGGCTGGGGTTCTGGCTGCAGTCGGCGCCTCCCTGGATCCTGCGTTTCCGTGGCCTGTGACCAGGAGCCCTGACCAGCAAACACTGAGAAGTCTGCACCATGGGATTGGAGAGGCCCCGGGGCCTGGAGCGGGGACATATTGGGACGTGGTGGGCAGTGGTTCCGGGGGCGCTGGGCAGCCACAGAGGAATCTAGTTTCCTCATCTGGAACGTGGATGGGCCACCCTGTCTGGGTGTTAGGTGCGGCAGCCCAGGCAGGCAGTCCTGTGGGTGAGGGGCAGAGGGATGCAAGGGCAGAGAGCCCGGAGCCCGAGGAAGGGGCGGGCAGGAGGGGGATGAGCTCGGAGAGGCTGGGGGTGCCTTTGTAGGAGGAGGCAGACAAGCCGGGGCCCATGGGTCCATCCACCCTAACTCTTTTCTGACCTGCTTGTATACCCACACAGTGTATTGGTTAATAGAACAGTCAGGGGGTGGCTGTTGTTATCTTATTTTACATACAGAGAAAGGGAACATGTACAAAAAGATGAAGCAGGAAAGCAGAAAGGGGCGGGGCCAGGATTTAAAAATCTGCACCTAACTCCAACAAAGATGCTCTCGGGGGCGGGACCGAACAGACACTCGAATGAGAGACCAGTGTCTCTGCCTCAGTCCCTGAGTTTTTATGTACTTCCCATGAGTCCTTTGAGTAAAATATGCTCCTTGTAAGCACTTTGATCGAGTAATGGAATCTGGGGGCCCGGCTCACTTTGTAAACACCAATCTTCTCCTCTTCCCCCACGAGGAAAAAGTTCAGGTCCAAACAAATGAGCTTCAGCACTCATGCTTGGTTGGTGGCCCACCCACAGGGCCTTCTCTCTCACCACCCCTCCCCTCAGTACCCACGGAGCCCAGCTTTGTCCCAGGTCCTGAAGCTTTGTCCTTTGGGACACCTGGTTAACGCTGTGGCAGTAATCATAGAAATATTACCGTTGCTTCGGACAGATTCAGGGATGAGATGTGGCTCACTTCTGGCCAGTGAGGATTGAGGGACAGTCTCCTAGGAGCTTCAGGGAAAATTTTTCCTTGATCTTAAAATGAGACACAGGACGAGGTGTTTCCTCGGTTTGTTTTGGTTTTGTTTTGTTTTGCTGTTCTGGACATTGTTGTGTGACAATGTGATGACTGGGGTGGTGGCAGCCATCTTGTGACCATGAGGAGAGCTAGCCAAGGACAAGGTAATCCGCTGAGAATGGCAGAGGGGAAGGAAAAGAGGAAATAGCCTGAGTCCTTGATGGGGATGTTGAGCTGAAGGATTAATCTCTGCTGAAGCTACCCTTCCTCTGGACTTTTTGTTCTGTGAGATAATACACTTTACTTATTGTCTAAGCCAACTGAATAGAACTTCTCTGTTTCTGGCCACTGAAAACGTCTTTACTGGTGCGTGAACCGTGGGATCAAAAGAATGAACACCTGAACACCAGACACAATAATCTGATACACTAATAGCTGACAGTGGGGACAGCAGCCATTGGTTAAGTGAAGAAAATCTGATTCCTTGACCAAGGGAGGCCCTAATTTTTTTTTTTTCTCTGCTGGCTCCAACGCCCCACACTCTGTATCTTGTCCAGGCATGTGGAAGGACTTCCATCAGAGGAGAGGTCTTTTCTCCAGCTGAACTTCTGACTCCCATTTCCTGTAGGGTCAGCAGAGGAAAGCAGCTTTATTTACTGAATCAGGATGGAAAACAGATGTCCAAGCACCCCGCTGGGCCCAGGCTCACCCTGGACAGAGGCTGGGCCTGTTCTCAGTCCTGACCCACCCACCAACCCCCTGTGCCCCATATCGAGTCCAGATGTGGCTTTGTCCAAGCCCTAATAATAATTTTGATTTGTTGTGGCTAGGTAACCTTTGCTCCCAGCTCAACCCTAAACCCTCCAAGGAGAAAAATAGGAATTATACTACGAGACATCTGTGAGGAAGTCCAGGTAGGGCACAGAGGAATGTGCACTTGAGTAGCAGGCCAGTGTGGGTTCAACCAGAGCCTGGTCTCACCCTAACGGAGTGGTCTCAACCCATTATATCAGTCAACAGCTGCTGTGTAACAAGCCACCACAAAACTCAATGGCTTCAAACAGTAACTGTTTAGGGGCGCCTGGGGGGCTCTGTTGGTTAAGCATCCAACTTAGGCTCAGGTCATGATCTCGCAGTTAGTGAATTCGAGCCCTGTGTCGGGCTCTGTGCTGACAGCTCAGAGCCTGGAGCCTGTTTCAGATTCTGTGTCTCCCTCCCCCCCCCGCCGCCCCTCTCCACTCATGCTCTGTCTGTCTCTCTCAAAACTAAATAAATATTTAAAAATATTTTAAAAGCCAGTAACTGTTTATTTGCTCACATTCTAAACTTTGGGCAGGGCTTGGTGGGACAGCTCATTTGTTCTGCACGTAGTGTTGTGTTTTGGAAGTGAGGTCAGATGGGACCGTGGAGCATGGGCGGAGAAGACCCATCGAGGACGCGTGTCCACCCTGTTCTTTGTACCCGTACAGATCCTTCCTCGCTCAGCAGCGAGCTGAAGGTAGACAGTGTTGGCAGAATGTGTGCCTGCCAAGAAGAGAAGCTCTTCCCGTAAGCGGCCTGAGGTGATCTCTGAAAATGTTAGCTGTCTGCCTGACCCAGAAAACCCCATGAAATCACATACATCAACAGTCAAATCTACCTGTTCCCTTTACGGACACCTAAGAAACTTCCCAGGCCATCCTGGATGTGCATGTGTGGAAACCCATCAAGTATATTGAAGATGTCACTTTGCAGAAGTAGCGTGTGCTGTTCTGTAGTTACGGCGGTGGGGGAGGCAGGCATGCTCACACCAGACAGTGGGGCTGGACATGGGGTCAGTGGCCCAAAAAGAGTACTCGATTTTTGCTGCACTTGCTTAAAAATGCAAAGTGTAGGGGCACCTGGGTGGCTCAGTCAGTTGGGCATCCGACTTCGGCTCAGGTTATGATCTCACTGTTTGTGGTTCGAGCCCCACGTCGGGCTCTGTGCTGACAGCTCAGAGCCTGGGAGCCTGATTCATATTCTGTGTCTCCCTCTCTCTCTGCACCTCCCCCACTCGCACTCTGTCTCTCTCTCAAAAATAAACATTAAAAAAGAATTTTTTTTTTAATGCCAAGTGTAATGCTGACCTTACGGGTTTAGATGCAGATTTTCTGGTCATTTAGCATATCTGGGTGAAGAAAGCCCCGAACTTGCAGAGCTCATGGTCAGGTAAACCTGTACATGAGTTCTCCTTCCACATTGACATGATGCTTACTCAAAATGAGCAGACTATTCCCAAATCAGAAGAGGAGGGTGCACAGAAGAAAAAAACTATCCCAGGAGAAACTGGAGAAGTCAAAATGATGGCTGGGAATAAATTCAGCATAAAATACATGAAATAAAAGCAAAGACATTTAAAAAAATAAAGCTGAGTTCGTTTTGTGCAGTATTTTGTTCGATGTTTCCACTGTTCTGGCAACAAGGAAATACACATGCATACATGAGTTTTATGGAATATGAATTGCATAATTCTGGTGATTCTGCATCTGAGTTAAATGCTTCTTACATTTGCATTTAAAACTGACATTTAATAATGTAAGGTTGAAGAGTAAAATTCATGCTGATGTCTAAACATTTTAATTTTTTCTTAGAACAACATTAAGTAGCAAAAAACACCACGATGACTTAAAGAGAGATTATGCAAGAAAGGAGAGCTTTATACTTTAGTATCTTAAAAAAAATTTTTAATGTTTATTTAGTTTTGAGAGAGATCAAGAGACAGAGCACGAGCAGGGGAGGGGCAGAGAGAGAGGGAGACACAGAATCCGAAGCAGGCTCCAGGCTCTGAATGCCAGCACAGATCCCGATGTGGGGCTCGAGCTCGCAAACTGCTAGATCATGACCTGAGCTGAAGTCAGATGTTTAACCGACTGAGCCACCCAGGCGCCCTTATACTTTGGTGTCTTCGACAAGGTGCCCCACATCTTCATTTTGTCTGGATTCTGCAAATACAGCTGTCCCAGGGGCCAGGTCTCTTAAGGCCCAGGTCAAAACTCCCACAGTATTACTTTGGTCACAGAATGTATTGGCCAAAGCAAGCCACAAGGCCAGTGCAGAGTCAACGGGGTGGGGGAGGGAAATAGACTCCACGTTTT
Source organism: Crocuta crocuta (assembly GCF_008692635.1). Lineage (NCBI taxonomy): Eukaryota > Metazoa > Chordata > Mammalia > Carnivora > Hyaenidae > Crocuta > Crocuta crocuta. The sequence goes on along the minus strand of NW_027551558.1, from coordinate 9,719,243 downwards.
TTTTTTAACTTTAGTAATCTCCCAGCACGGGACTTGAATTCACAACCCTGACTTGTGTGTTCCACCACCTTAGCCAGCCTAGGCACCCCTAGACTCTAAGTCTTTTCTTTTTTTCAAGTTTTTATTTATTTTGAGAGACAGAGCACGAGCAAGCGCAAGCAGGGGAGGGGCAGAGAGAGAGAGGGAGAAAGAGAGTCCCAAGCAGGCTCCACGCTGTCAGCGAAGAGCCTGATGCAGGTCTCCATCTCACAAACTGAGAGATCCTGACCTGAGCCTAGATCAAGAGTCGAATGTTTGACAGGCTGAGCCACTCAGGCGCTCCTAGATTCTAAGTCTTGAAGGGAGTATTTGATAGAGAGATGAGAGGAACTGTTGGTGGCCATCTTTGAGGGCAATATTCAACAACCATTGGTCAAAAATCTTTTTCGTCCTCAGGCTTCTCATCTGTAATATGGGAATGTTCCTATTTCCTTGCCAAGGTCATTAGCGAATAAAGGAATATTGTGGTGGCCAGTTCTGAGAACACGGCCGCTAGCTCATTCAGGATTGGTTGCCCCCCTTTAACCTTGCTTTATAAATGCTTACCTGGGGTGCCTGGGTGGCTCAGTCGGTTAAGTGTCCGACTTTGGCTCAGGTCATGATCTCGCAGTCTGTGGGTTTGAGCCCCACGTTGGGCTCTGTGTTGACCACGCAGAGCCTGGAGCCTGCTTCAGATTCTGTGTCTCCCTCTCTCCCTGCCCCTCCCCCGCTCATTCTCTGTCTCTCAAAATAAAATAAAGACATAAAAAATTTTAAGAAAAAAGAATATAAATGCTTACCTATTTGCTATCTCATTTCGTCCATTCACTCATTTAGTATCTCTTGAGTCCTATGACCCAGGTATTGCCCTAGGTACAGAGAATAAAACAGACAAAAGTCCCTGTCCCCATGGAGGTTACATTTTGATAAGAGAGACAGACAAAAGATATGCTCAAATACGTGGCATGCTGGGTGGTGAAAGATGTTGAGAAGAAAAAAGCAGGAGAGGGGGATAGAGGATGCAGGGGTGGGGCTGGGGGGCTGCACGGTGAGGCCGGGGCATCCTGGTAAGTCCTGAAGGTGGAGCCATGAGCATATTCCAGGCAGAGGGAGGGGCTAGGAGAGGGGATGGCTGGGGTGTTTGCAGAACAGTCAGGGGCCTAGGGGGCTGGAGCTGAGAGCCCCGGGAGACAGAGGGCAGCTCCTCATGGGGCCATCGGGCCATCATGAGGATGTGGCCTTACTGTGGAGGATATACAAAGGTAGGGGTGGGTTTGAAGGAGGGGGCAGTGGTTGTAGTGGGGAGGGGGAGGGAGGCCAGTGGGATGGTGGCCTGGCCGGGGTGGTCATGGGGGAGGGGGGAGAAGTGGCCAGATTCTGAACGGTTTCTTGGAGGTGAGCAGATAGGATTTACCTGCCAACTCTCAACAAATCAACCTGGCATAGAAAACAGATATTCTCAGATTCTCGTTGTATAGAAGAGAACATCTTCGGAGTGACTTGCGCAATGTCGTATTGTCATCCTGGGCAGGCAGGAAGGCCGTGGGGTCTGAGGCTGACTGCCATAGGATGTGTGTGGTCTACACGTGGGCGTGTCTACAGCATGCCTTCTCTGGGTGTCTTATTTGTCCCCTNGAGAGAGAGAAGCAGAATGCACAAAGTGTGCAAGCAGGGGAGGGGCAGAGAGGGAGGGAGGGAGGGAGAGAGAATCCCAAGCAGGCTCCATGCTGAGCTCCAACCCGGGGCGTGATCCCACCACCATGAAATCACAGCCTGAGGGGAAATCAAGAGTCGAACACTCAACCGACTGAGCCACCCAGGTGCCCTTCCTTATATCTTGCAGACACATCTTCATCCCGCCCCCGAGGCCTGTTTCCAAAGGGCCTGTGTACTTCCGGTGGCCAATCTTTGTCTATGAGAGTGTGTAAATACGTGTGTGATGCTTGTCAGGTCCGGGTGCCTTATATGAGTGTGAATGTCCCCAGTGCATGCCCTTCGTGTCCGAGTGTCACTTTGGCTGTGTGAGGGGGTGTGTGCAGGCTACATGTGTGGGGGCTGAAGGCTCTGAGTGTCTGTGAGCATGTGATGTGTGCATGTGTGTGCAAACACGTGAGTGCACGGAGGTGTTCTCTCTCCCCTCTGCCCATTCAGGTTTGCTCCCATCCTAAAACACCCAGGCCACGCCCACCTCTTTTCTGATTCCTGGCCTCGCACCACCCTATCCGTCAGAACTACGCCTGGACGAGCGTCCCACCCTGGGTCGGCCGGTGGTGTGGCCGGGTTAGAGGGGAGTCCGTTTCCTGGTCTGCAGGGCATGGTGGGCCCCACTAGGTCCACCGTCAGCTACATCTCCCCGGCTCAACAGGCCCCTCCCTCTGCCTCCCCTGCAGGTTTCTTTAATGGAGGGAGGGGTCCTGACCTCAGAAGGGTCTGGCAGGCGAGTCTGGTGGCCTCCAGCAGGGCCGGGCAGGTGGGCCAGAAGGTAGTTGCACCTCCAGGCTTCCTTCTTCCTTGCCAGTGGCCACTGAGGAGGATGGGGGTCCACACTGCATTCTCTCAGTGAGTTCCCCGGGGCCCACTGTTGGGGCCTTGGGACCCCAGAGCCTCGTCCCCGCTTAGGGAGGCCTGTGGGTCAGCTTGGCCTCCTTCTTGGCCTCCTTCCTGCGCTCTCCCTTTAGGAGCCCCCAAGCCCTGGGCCTCCTCCCAAACTCTCGCCCCGGAGCATCCACAGGCTTCTTCTGGTCTAAACCCTTTTCCTTCTCTGTCTCCTCCTTGCTGAGACAATGGTTCCTCGGAGAGCCCTTCAGCCTCTCCTATAGGTACCAGAGGATCCTTTTTCTTCAACTCACTAGGAATGGGCCCTGGCTTGTAGCAAGGGTGGCGGCCGCCCAGAGGCACGGGGCCGCTTCAGTCCATCCCCGGGCCAGCCTGCCCTTCCCTCGGTCCTGGCCAGGCACCCTCCAGCCTCAGGGTCTTTGTCCTAGTCTTTTTCTCTGTCTGGAATGTTCTTCCCCAGACCTTGCATGGCTCCTCCCTCTCCAAAAACATTTGTCAACATATCTTCTCAATGGGGCCTACCTGGCCCACCCAATTTAATCCTGTGGCCTGTGTGCGCACAGGCGTGCACACACACGCACGCACATGCACGCACGCACGCGTGCCCTCTGGCCCTCCCAGAATGTGCCATCTCCTGGCCCTGCTCTGCCTCCCCATTTTCCCACTACACCGACCCCTCCTTACATACAACAGAACTCAGGTATTCTGTCTATCGTGTCTCCCCTGCCAGATCGCCAGCCCCACCAAGGCAGGGATCGTGTGGTATCCCCTTATGTCTCCCAGTGCCCGGATGTGTGTGCAGCCAGTTTCAGATGCCCCACGCACATTTGTTTTGGTTGCTGGGATGGCTGCAGAGAGAAGAGAGAATCTGTGGGAGAAGTGGTTGCTCCTCTCCCAGGCCTGTGGTCCCATCGACGGCTGGACTGTGTCCTGCCTGCCCGGGGAGGGGGGCGGGGGGAGCGGGTCCCGTTCCTTCTGCCCCACCTGCCCCCGGGGGCACTGGGCCACGGGGCCATCCCCCCCCCCATGGGGGCACGCTGGCACACACCTGTGCACCCTGCATCTGCGGCCCGCCACCCACCACCCGCTGACGTGGCTGTGGTTTCGAGGCCCCAGAGAGGTGCAGATTAGAGACGGAGTGTCCTGTTTTCTGCAGCGGCAGGTGGGGGCGGGGGCTGGCTCCCTGCAAACAAGCGCATGCGCACGCGGAGGTCCCTTCGCCTCCCCTACTCGTACACACACGCACACACACGCACACACACACACGCAGATGGACAGCCAGGGGGCCCCACCAGCTTGGCAGCTCTGCGCTGTCAGCACGGGAGCCGTGCCTCTGTCTGCACCAGGCCCTGCTGCAGGTGGCGAGAGGGGACAGAGGAAGAGGCTGCGCCATCCCTGCCCGGCGCCTGAGCTGCCACCTCATGCCCACCCTGCGTGGTCACCTGGCCTCATCTCTCAGGCCTTTCCTTTGGGGGAAGCACTGTCTTCCTTTGGCCTTCTGTCAAAACCACATCCCCAGAGGAGGGGACCCCGCATTCGGCCCCCGGTGGGGGGAGCAGGGCCGCCTCCCTCACTCTTGTGCCCCACGGCGCACACAGCAGCCGCACGACCGCCTCAGCTCCCCAGCGCCTGCGGGGCCCAGCCCAACCCCCCGGGCCCGGGCCTTCCCTGCTGCCCGAGTCCCGTGTTGAGGGGAGACAAGCGTGGCCTCTGGAAGCAGGCCTCCTGGGAGAATGTCAGCTCTGCGTGACCTTAGGNCCCGGCAGAGCCGCTGTGGAGACAAAATAGGTTCATATATGCAAAGTGCTTAGCCCAGCGCCTGCTGTGGAGGCTGTCAGTAAATGTCAGCTGTCACCATGATGGTTTCCTGCCTCAGAGCCACCAGGGGCTGCAGAGGGCCTTGGGTCAGGGCTCGCGGCCCGGCTCTGGCCTCCCAGACTGAGCCAGCATCTTCCAGGCCCGCCGGGAGCTCCTTAGTTGGCGGGTCACCCTGGGGACACACCTCAGCCTGCAGCCACCTGTGGGACAGGAGTCCCCCGGTCTCCCAGCCACAGGCGGGTCCGCCTCCCCGTTCTCCAAGCCCCCTTGCCTTGCAAGGCGCCCCTCAGGCCACCTCCTGCAGTAAGAATGCCCGTCAACCCGGCTTCCGGAGCACCCATAGCTCCCACTTCTCAGGGCCTCGGGCTCCTCAAGTATGAGAGGGCAGAAAAACCTCGACACCACGGGATTAACGTCAGGGGAGGTCACGGACGGAGAGTGCACGGCCTTGGCAGCCAGACAGGGCCACCTCTTGTTCCTGCATGCACCCCAAGGCTGGCGGCTCCTGCTTGCTGCGCCGGGACTCCCCACAGCCTCCGGGGGCCCAGGCTCACGTCAGGCCTCAGGAAGGAGCCGCTGCCCAGGGTGGGCTGGAATGAACAGGGGAGCCCTGGGAGCCGAGAAGGGGCCATGGTGACCGATGCTTGTGGGTGCACAGCGCTCACCCCAAACAGAGCCTGAATGGAGGAAGAAGGAAGAGAGGCCGGGCTGAGCACACCCTGGGCCCCAGAGGAAGTTGAAAGCTGGGCCGCGGTGTGACAGTTCAAGGGCCCGTGCACCACAGCTCCTCACCCCACCTTGCCTGCTGACGTCAGTGGGAGTGCATGACCCTGCCTGCCTCCTCCCCCAGGCCCTGGATCTCTGAGGTAGGGTCCCAGCCTGAGGGCTCCCACAGCTAAGCTCTGCACAACTGGGCCCCCAGCAGAGCTTTAGTGTCTTCAGGTCAACTTTGCCCTCTCCAGGCTCCTTTAGTAAAAGGCGACCAGTTAATCGCACCTCTTCACTCACCCGCACCACCTCACATCTCTGAGGTGTGGCCCTAGAAGATATCTATTAAGCACCTACTGTATACAAGGTGGTTTCACATCCACGAGTTCATTGAATCCTTCACAATACCCTGAGGTGAATATTTATGGATAAGGAAAACAGCTCAGAGAGGCTAAGGAAGCTGCCTGAGGTCACACAGCTTGTAGGTGGCAGAGCTGGCCTTCCAACTCAGGCTCCTACAGGTGAGTGAATTCGTGCTGGAGAAGATCTTGGAGAGCCAAGGCCAGTTGTTTGTCAAGGAAGAAATGGACACCCAGCAGCGGGAAGCGAGTGCCCTAGGCCATGCCCCAGGCTCCTGGCAGATGGGATTAGGGAACTTTCTTCTGGCATTAGATACCTGGCAGAGGGGCTCCACTGCGAAGCCTTCTTCTTTCACTGCCTCCAGGTCTCCACTCAGAGGCCACTTCCTTAGACAAAAGTCTGGACGGTGCTAGCTGTGAACCTGGCTTTATTCTTTGGGCCACTCACTGTCATTTGCAGTTCTATGCATCACATTATTTACTTATTTATTGTCCCCCCGTACCCACCTCAATTAGAATGTGAGCTGCATGAGCTCAGGGAGTGTCTCTCTTGTTTCCTTGCATGGAATAGTACCTGGCACAAACTCGACATTTTTTTGTGTGGGGAATGGATGAATGACTGAATGAGTGGAGTCAGATGATAAAGGACGAGGTTTATGCTTTATGGGGGAAAGTTTAGTGTAATGATGAACTTATTAAGGGCAAACCAAATAGATGATTCTAGGTGGAGGAGGGCAGTGAGAAGTAATTTAGGAAAAAGAAGGGGCAGGGCCAGCATGTGCAGACGTGAGGTCTGGCACATAGACTGTAAAGTGAGTGGTGACCCCTCCAGTTGTTCAGTTCTCAACCTGGACAACAATACAAGCTGACACTGGGGACGGGAGGAACATAACGGTTTGGGCCCCCTCAGGAGATGGGCGGGGTGGGGAGGGAGCGAGGAGTCAAGGCCGCTCAGCAGGTGCCTGCAGCAGGAGGAACAGGCTGTACCCACCACGAGGGCGCCACGTGGTCGTGGTTAGCAGTTTGCCATCCGGTGGCATCGTCTCCACAGTCGGTCGTCCGACCAGGGGGAGCAAGCGCTCTGCTGTTAGCAGCCTCCTGTACCTGGAGCGCCCCATGGGATGCGGGTGGGGAAATCACCCCGGCACACCCCACAAGCACACACCAGACGCCGGGGACGGAGATTATCACCACGGCGGGAGGGAGGGCTGTTTCCTGAGCCAGCGCGGATCTCTGAAGGCAGAGGACACGGTGTTCTGGGACCTCTCCGCTGAGCAGAGGACCCAGGGACGAGCCCGGCCGGGCCCCCTTCCTCCCTCGGCCTCCAGGCCGGGCACAACAACCATCACCCTGTGATTGTGGGGCCTGTCTTCGATGAGTCACCTCGCCCACAGCGCGCCTTGCGGGGTGATGTTATCGGCCCCTCTGCTTACTTAATTCCCTGGTTGACATCACCGCGGCCCGGTCTTCCCCTTCTCGGCATTGCAGCCTGCAGGCTAGCGTATCCTGGAAGAGAAGGCGGTAGGGGATCGTTTGCCAAGACGCTACCGGGGCAGGTAAATGGGGACCCTCGGTCGCTTGGCTGTGAGCACCGAGGTGCTTGGCCTAGTTTCCTGCTTTGCTGGACAGGAATCTCAGTCTACTTCCCAGGAAACGCTATCTGGAGTCTGTATTCCGGGGCGTGGTCCCCAAGGCCAGCTGTCTGCTGGCTCAGGCACGTGCTTCTAAGCTCTGCCCCTCGCAGACCTACCTGTGATGGGCCCAGGATCCCCCGGCCCCAGACCGGGCAGCTGCTGGCCTTCTGCCCGCCTCCCTGTCTAGCCATGGTGCCCAAGACCCAGCTCGCTCGGAGGCCCAGCTCCTGCCTCGCTGCTCCACTGCCCACGCTCCTGAGCAGCCTCCTGCGAGCCTAGGCCTGTCGTCTGCTGCAGCCGAACATTCCCTCTGGCCTCCCCTGACCTTGTCACCCTTGCCAGTGCTTCCCCGTGGTCAGTGGCACATGGAAGGCACCATGGAGTTGGCAGAGCGGCGAGGCTGGGAGGCGCAGTGGGGGCTCCACTCAGGCCACCAGGGCAGGACCTCAGTCCCCGATGGGAGGCCGTCCCAGCTTGGCAAGTGAGGGAGGCAGTGAAGGGAAGTGGGTGGGGCTGCGCAGGGAGCAGAGCCAACCCTTTGAACTGCCCAAGCAGCATCCTCTGCGGCCCCAGGGGACAGCGCCTCAAATGTCACTGCCAGAGGCCAGGGAAGGGGGTGGGAGGAGGTTGCTCAACACCAGTCACTTTTATACGAGTTATGTGACCCAACTGAATTGTTCTTAGAAGGAAAAAGAAAAAACAAACAAAAAACCTCAAAACCCACCACTGAGGTCACCCTTATTACCCCCAGCAGCTAATGAGCCGATCCTGAGAACAGATAATGGGCCCGAGCCACGGCTAGCGCTCCCCCACTCACCCCGGTGGCCAGAAAGAGCCAGCAGGCGGCCTGGCCACTCTGCACCCAAGCCCTGGCTGCCTCTAGGGTCCTGGAATATAGAATGCCGTTCCAGGGAGGAAGGGGGTGGGCCTAGAGAGCGACCTGGAGGAGCAAGCCTGGGCTCAGCCCCTAGTCTCTTTGGGCCTCTGTCTCCCCACTGACAAATGGAGGAAGCCACTGAGGGGTCAAGGGGATAATAATGGTGGAAACGCCGAGCAGCAGCGTTCCCAGAGGTGGAGGTCCTGCAGAGAAGGGAACGGGGAGTCAGGAAGTTTCAGAGAAGAGGACACACCTCAGTGATTGAAGAACATTATATCAGTTGACTCCTTCTGCTCTTGAATCTTTTAGGTTCCCCTTAAGTCCTGACTTGAATTCTTATTAATGCTGTCAGGGAGGTGCACACCTTGAGAACGATGGATGCCATTGGTGAACTTAGCCTGTGGTCTGCTCAGACCCCCGGATCCTTTTTCAAGTTCGAGAATGCAGGGTCCACTAGTTTAGTCTAGTGGGTGTTCTGCTGTAGTACTTCCCTCCTAGGCCACAAACCAAGCTCAAGTTCTAGTCAACCCTGACTGCTTTCCTTAGCTGGGGAGTATAGCCTGCTTCTGGCTGTAGTTTGAGCCCTTATCCCTCTTTTATCCTGAGCCCAAAGCTCACCTCCCCTTACAAAGCCCAGACACACGTCAAACTCATTTATCCCAGACTGAGCTTGTCTTTCTCTCAGCAGCCTCTTTCCTGCAGATCTTAGTTCATGGTACGACTCCCCATCGTGCAAGCCAGAGGCTGAGTCATCCTTGACCACTGCCTCCTGTCCATCGCATCAGATTCGCCATCTCATCTTGTGGATTCTAACACTTGGGTATCTTGNCCGAGGGAGCCCTCCCCTCCGGGAGGCTCCCGCCAGGCTTGCCGGCCTCGTGCCCAGGACAGGGACAGGCCACGTGCACGCTGGATGCGGCTGGGCTGAAACCGCTCACGTATGTCTGCTCAGGGTGCCGAGAATGTCTTTCTCCCCCTTGTCAGCCTGGAGGGCGCCCTCCTCCTCCAGGAGACCTCCCAGACTGCTGCGCCTGTGTTGCTTCTTCCTCAGCGCCCCGCTCTCTGCCCGTTGCGTGCTAGTGTGCCCTGGCCTGCGGTGCCTCCACGGCTGTGCACTCATCTTCATCCTCACCGCCCAGACCCTGATTCCACCAAGAGAGCAGTGGGTAGGCACCAGGCGGACCTGGGTGGTATTCGGTTCTGCCCCGTCCCATGGGGACACGGGACAAGTTATTTGTCTCTGAGCTTTCCTTCCCGTCAATCAAATGGGGTAACCCCTCTACCTGCTTCTCAGGATGGGTAATCGAGCCAGTCAAGGGCTTGGCTCAGGGCCTGGCACACCGCGAGAGGGTAGCAAATGGCACCCACAGTCTCCAGGGTCGCTACCCCTTACAAAGACGTAGGAAACTGTGCTGACACCTCAGCCCTCCTGTCCCCTCCCTCGAGCTCCCCTTCAGCTCAGCCCCTTCGTCCTCTCTGCCTTTGTTCAGACCCCTCTGTTCATTTTCTCTCTGGCTGTCAGCTCTCTGCACCTGGACAAGGTCTTGGGCAATGCTGGCCTGGTCCCCCTTTTGCCAGCCCTTCCTCCCAGGACTCCTCTCCCCCCTCCCGCTGCAACTGCTGTCCACGTGGGGCGGCGATGCTCAGTGTCTGAACTGTTCTCAGCCTGGGGGCGGTGTGGCTGCTATGCTCCTGTCACACAGCGCGGTTGCAGTGGCGTGCTCAACAAGGCCCCGGAGTTTGCCCCCAGCCATACTGGGAGTGCGTTGCTGAACTGGCCAGCTAGTAAACCCACGTCTTCTGGCTCCAAAGCCAAGACTCTAGGGATGGACTCTGGTGCCAGCCCTTTCAGTCTCTTTTGCATCTATGTGACTCAGTCTCCTCATCTGCAAAATGGGCACAATAATTCCTTCTTCTTCTTCCTCCTCAAGGGGAGAAGGGGAGAATGGGGTTAATCTGGGAAGGAGCTGGAGACCCTGCTGTGTACAAGGCAGGCGAGCCTGGCTGAGTGTGTATGTGTGTGTGTGGGGGGGGCGGGGGGTGCACATAACAGGACAGAACAGGTTGGGGAAGCTAGTCCCTCCAGCACCCTTCCAGCAGCCCAAGCCCTGTGCCTGAGTCCACAGTGCCCCCTGCTGGCGAGTCATCCCAGAAGCTCCCTGTGGGCAGCACCAGCCTTCCGCTTTGCTTTTCCTTAAGGCGACCCCAGGGAAGGTGTCGCCCCTGCCCTCAGGGTGCCCAGTCTGAGGGAAGGGAGGCACCCAGTGGCTCAAGAAGCCCAGATTGGGGATGGGGAGCCAGTGTGAGATGGGAACTTCCTAGGTCACTGACTTCCCCCTTCTCTCCCATAAACCCACTGAAACCTCTTCCAAAGAGAAAGGTCTGCAGCTGGGCAGAAGCCGCAAGAAATGGTTTGCCCCGGGCCCAGCAGCTATCCCTTGATTAGGACTTTGTGCAACCAGCACCCCCACCCCCATGGACCATCTGGGGAGACATTCGATGAGGGCAGGCACTGGGGAATGGAGGGGAGGGGCTGGTGGGCCCCAGCTTGCGCTTGGGCTGGACCCCCTCATCAGCGCCCTCACCATCCAGACACATACATGCTCCCAGCGCGGCAGAGCCCAGGCACCCCCTTCACCTCTCCAGGTCCTAACTCCCCGTCACTGCAGCCTCGTGATCTCAGCACTTCCTGCACCTGATTCTGGGTTGGGTGCTGGTGCTTCAGGGAGACAAGCGAGGCCCTGACAGGCCCCCCAGGAGCTCAGACGTGCCACCCCTTCTCCCATCTTCCCCTGCCCATTCATCCCCAGCACCCCAGCCCCTCCCCTGCTCTGGAGGAGGGCCGCCATATATAACACTCCCCAGACTAAGATCCAGCCAGCTGTGACCACCTCTTCTGGAAAGTCTCCGCCATTCCCCACCCTGGGTTCTGCTCACTGCTTCTGAGACTTTTCCCTCAAACTGTGATCTTCGCAGACTGCCAGTATAAAGCTGAGATTGCATTCTTCCTCCTCCAGGAAGCCTTCCTGGATAAATCTCAGCCTCGAGGATGTTTCCCTACTTCAACCTTTTGCATGATCTCCTGGCACACACTACATTGTCCTGGGCATGTTTATTATTCTGTCTGCCCCATAGGAGCTCCAGGCCTCAGAGGGAAATGGCTAGGTCCCCTTTCCTTGAACCCTGGCAAGACCATACATGCTCCTTTAAGTCCACATAAACCAGTGATTTTCCACTGGGCATGGTTTTGCCCCCAGGGGATGTTGGGCAATGTCCAGAGAGAATTCTGGTTTTTGTGACCAGGGGAAGGGTGCACTGGCGCCTAGTGGGCCGAGACCAGGGATGCTGCGAGCCATCCTACGATGCACCAAACTGCCCCATGACAAAGAACTATCCTGCCCCAAATGTCAACAGCGCTGAGGTTAAGAAGCCCTGATTTAAGTGAATTCGCACACTGGGTATTCAAATAGTGGCCAAGAAAGGGGGAATGGCTCGTGCAGGAAGAGGGGGCAGAGAGCAGACATCTCAGAGCAGCTTCCCCTCCGCGTGGCCTTTTCAACCCCACACGGTTTGGGTGTGTCTTACATAAGTGGAGGCAGCCCTTAGCCAGAGGAGGAGGAGCCAGCGCCTGTCTAGGGGACCCACGGGGACGGGGGTGGGGAAACCCTTTGGGAGCACAGAGTAGCTTGGCCTCAGCTTAGTCATCTGTAGAATGGGGATGGGTGTTCCCTTCCAGTTCTAAAGGTTGAGGGTCCTAAACCATGCTTATCGGATATAGACAAGTCCTTTTCCCTCATGCTGATGGGCAAGAGCCCTCCCTGAGGGAGGAGAAGCAGTCATCAGTCCCTTAAACAGATGTGGGGGGTTATTGTGGCTTTGATTGCCCTCCCAGGAGCAGCTGTAAGAACAAGAATGCTTTGATAGGCTTCATCAAAGCTGACTGGGGGTGGGGGGGGGCAGCCTTCAGCTGGGAACAGCTGTAAGTCAGGCCCCCACGCAGAGGTGGAGGCTGTGAAAGGTGCCCCCCACTTTGGTTGGGGTTAAGAATGTTCCAAAGACTGCTTACCCTGAGCCGGCCTTCTCTAGAGGCTTCTCAGGGTTCTCTGCGCCCTCCCTGGGTGGGCTTGGGTGACCCAGGCCCTTGGCGGTGGAACAGAGGCAGCTCTTTCACTGGCTCCTATTCCCTGGGGCAGGGTCCCCACGGGGTGGGGCGAGACCAGCCCTCCCTGCCCCCTCAACCCCGTAGAGTCTCTGGGTCCTGGTAAGCGGGGAGGGAGGGCACCCTGAGCGAGTCTCTCTCAGAGCTCACAGACCCGCCTCACAGGGATCCAAAGCCGTCAGGAAAAGGCTTGGTCTTTGAGGAGAACAAACAGGAACCCAGGCTACCTTGAAACCTCTCCGCCAGACGCACCCACAGTGTTGTCCACAGTGAAAACTGTTGCACTTACCGCACAGCCGGCACCCCTACCCAGCGTACACACAGCACGCCACACACACACCCAGCTGAGCGCAAATGGTGCACACTAACTGAAGACAGCGGGGACAGAGCCAATCTCGGCCGCATCCCTAGCCGTCCTACAAGTGGGTGCTCATCCCGAGCCTCAAATGTCCAAGGGAGTTCAGCTAAAGCTTCTCCCGATCCTGCCTCTTCAAGCTGCTAAACAGAACAAAACAAAACAAAACCCTGAACGTGTATCCAAAGACCCTTGTTTTTTACAGAGGGCTGAAGCAGTAGATTACCTAAGAGCTGGACTTTTGAAAGATGTTACCCCAAATGGCGACGATAATGATGGCGGTGGTAACTGCAATCATGACTGTCGGCGTTTATTGAGGACTAGCTGTCCCCTAGGAACTATGCTCTGCGCTTTACGTACACCCTTCATTCAACCCTCGCGACAGCCGGTTAGGTAGGAACTGACAGTGTGCCCATTTCCAGGAGAGAAGAGTGAGGCTCAGGGGAGGTGAATAAAAGTAGAGACGCCAGCATCAGAACGCAGAAGAGATCAGGCGGACTCGTGGTGGGCAGCCTGAGGGTGTGGGTCAGTGTGCATGTGGTCAGCGCCTGCCACAGCACCCCCTTTCGGGAAGACCCCCGAAATATGCTCTCACTCACCCTGCCTGAGCTGCCATGTGGCTCTTGCGTTAAGCATTACCCCCTGACGTCCTTCCCCACCAGAGTGGAGTGTGTGGTCAGACCAGGGGGTTCTGGGGCCTGGGGTTTGGCTTCTGGAGAGATAGTCCGGAGTTGGGGGGCGGGGAGGGTGCGCGACTTGATAAGAGTATTGTCACAGGAATGAGGACCTTATAATGAGGACATTTCGGAATTGATAAATAGTGCCTTCTTATAGGATATCAGCTCTGTCCCCAGTTTGACCGATTGTTAAAGCACAAGGCTGAGCTGCTCTAGACTCTCTGCATTCCAAGTATTTGACACTAGCATTAATCCTGAACTCCCTGTGCATCAACGCTTTTAGTTTTTTATTTTTATTTCTTCCAGTTTTACTGAGAGATAATTGTATTAGTTTCAAGCTGTAGAAGTTCAAGGGGCACAGCAATGATGGGATATATGTATATATTGCAACGTGATTACTACATTTAGTTAAGCTCCATCAGCCTTACGTAGCTACATATTTTCTTGTGGTGAGAACTTTCCAGACTTACTCTCTTAGTAGCTTTCAAATCTCAGTCACTGCAGTTGCCATGCTGCACTTTGTATCCACAAGACCCATTTTTTTATAACTGAAAGTTTACACCTTCTGACCACCTTCGCCCAATTGTCCCGCAGCCCCACCCCCTGCCTCTGGTAACCGTAATATTCCATGTTTCTATGGATTCTGGTTTTTTCAGATTCCGTCTACACGTGAGACTATACAGTGTTTGTCTTTCTCTGTGTGACTTGCTTCACGGGGTCCTGGTTCTGAGAGGGGCCGTGGCCACCTCCGGAGTGAGGCCAGGAAGAAGGAAGGATGGTGTGTCCGAGCTAGAGCTGGGTTTTGTCTCCATAAGGTAAGAGTACATAGGGGGGGAAATGCAGGGGTGGGGGAGGGGGGAGCATAAGGAACTTTCTGGAAATCTGTGCCTTTTGCCTTCTTTCTGAACTTCCCTTCTCCCCCTGTCACCCCTCCTCCCACCCCGAACCAAGGATCCAATTTCCTCTTTTTTTTTCAAAATACAACTCAAAACAGATTTAATCTCGAGGGATTGTTCTGTGAAGGAAACCTGTAGAGGCAAGTTGTCTCTGAACTTGTAAGGGAAATATATATATATCTCCGGAGTCTGGAAAGAAAAAGTCCATTTGGCACGCGAAGCCGCCTGCATCTCTGGCCCCGGGACCCCTGTGTCCTGCCTTCTGTAGTCATCGGCGAGGGCCCTGTCTCGGGCTTGGTGGATCTTTCCTCCCCCCACCACCATGGGGACTTTTCAGAAATAACCACATGGCAACGCTTAATCTGGTAGGGGCCCAGCACCCTGTGACCCATGGCGGAGACTAAGAAGGCAGATTCCAGGGGCGCCTGGGTGGCTTCGTCGGTTCAGCGTCTGACTTTCGCTTAGGTCATGATCTCACGGTTCGTGGGTTCGAGCCCCGCGTCGGGCTCTGTGCTGACTGCCGGCTCAGAGCCTGGAGCCTGTTTCAGTCTGTGACTCCCTCTCTCTCTGACCCTCCCCTGCTCACGCTGTCTCTCTCTCTGTCTCCTAGAAATAAATAAAACATAAAAAAAAAAAAAAAGGCAGATTCCTGGGCCTGCTTCCAGATGAACATATTGGAATCTCCTAGAAGCCCCTGGAGCAACCTCGGTCTGCCAGCCAGTGGTCCTGCTTGCCGTGCTGGGTGCTGGGGGCCTCTCCTACCCGCTGCTGTCACAGACCGGCTTTTGCAAGGGATTCAAGCTCCTGAGAACTGCCTCCCGATGTGTCAGTCATTCTCAAGTGAGGTCACATGTGATGGGATGGGTGTCGTTCTGTGTGTAAAACGTGTGCCCGCCTCTGGTGCCAGGTGCAGTCAGGGCACAGGGGGACCCAGGGGGACCCAGGGGGACCTGACATGTGGCGTCCCAGCCTGCACCTGAGTGCCTTAGGAACGATGCTCCCTGACCTCCCGTTGCTCAGGGCCATGGATGCGAACAGATGGTCCCACTGAACACCTGGGCCTCCCAGCCCTCTGGGACAAGCCATCTGTAGTCCAGCATGGGCCACCTGTGTCGGTGGGCTTCCTGCTTGGAGTCACCAGGCCACCACTTCCAAGCTCTCTTGTGAGCAACATCAGTATGTCAAGGAATGTGATAAAGCGCTCTCCCCCAAACACACACAACGAGCAATATTTACCTTTACAATTTACTCTGGAAAAAAAAAATGTGGACAGAAAGTGATAAAAATTCAAACGAGCTTATTGCCCTGTGAGATTCCGCCTTTACCAAATGAGATGCTCTCTTCGGAGATGCCGGGAATTCACGCTGGGGCGCACTCATCACAGTATGCTGTGATGGACGGAGAGACCCGACCAGAGGCGGGACTGGTGTCCTCTCGTGTGTTGGGGGGCTGTCACACTGCGGGCCCCCACAGGTGGGCCCGTGTGATTAGAAGCACGATGGCGGTGTAGATCTGACAAGTGCTTGCTTCTCCTCTTGGGCCACTCTGGGGGAAGCGAGCCACCAGCCTGTAAAGAAGCACAGGTAGGCTGGGGAATGAAGGGATAGCGCCTGGAGGGAGACAGAGCCGCCTTGTGGGGAAGCTGAGGCACCAGGCGCTTTAGCTGGTGTTCCTGAACTTTCCAGCCTAGCCCAGCTGAATGAGTGTGCTGGAGAAGAACCTTCCAGCTGAGCACTGCCCAAAACCCTGACCCACACAATTGTTGCAGTGTTAGGCCACTACGTTTTGGGGTAGTTTGTTACACAGCCATGGTTAACCAAGGCGCTTATAGGAGGCGTGTAATAAACGTGTATGGAATGAGGGAACGGTGAATCGCAGTGCTCATCCCTGACACTGGTCCTGCATACTCATTAAATCTTTTTTGTTTTGTTTTGTTTTAATGTTTTATTTATTTCTGAGAGAGAGACAGACAGACAGTGTGAGCAGGGGAGGGCCAGAGAGAGAGGGAGATACAGAATCTGAAACAGGCTTCAGGTTCTGAGCTAGCTGTCAGCACAGAGCCTGATGCAGGGCTCGAACCTGCAAACCGTGAGAGCATGACCTGAGCCGAAGTCGGACGATTAACAGACTGAACCACCCAGACTCTCCTCATTAAGTCTTGATCACATGTACTTTCTGATGGGATTCTTGTAACGGTTAATTTTATCTGTCAACTTGACTGCCGGGGCCATGGAGTACCCAGATAGGTGGTCAAACATTATTCCGTGAAAGTATTGTTGAATGAAATTAACATTTAAATTGCTAGACCAGTAAAGTGAATTGCCCTCCATAGTGTGGGTGGGCCTCGTCCAATCAGTGAAAGACCCGCATAGAACAAAAGGCTGACCTTCCCCAGCGTAAGAGAGAATTCTCCTGCCTGATAGCTTTCCAACAGGGACCTCAGCTTTTCTTGCTTCTGTGCTAGCCTGCCAGCCTGCCACAGATTCTGGATTTGCCAGCCCCTGTAATTATATAAGCCAATTCCTTATACTAACTTTCTTTATCTGTAGACACAGGTATAGACATACAGTTATATTCTGTTGGTTTTGTCGTGTTGGAGAATCATGAAAAGTATAGCTTATGGTACCAAGAGTGGGTGCTGCTATAACAAATACCTAAAAATGTGGATGTGGCTTTGGACCTGGGTAATAAGGAAAGGTTGGAAGAGTATTGAGGTACATGCTAGAAAAATCCTAACTGCCTTAAAGGGACTGTTGGTAGGAATATAGACATCAAAGGTGCTTCTGTTAGAATCTCAGACGGAAATGACCAAAGTGCCAAAAGGAAAGGCAATCCTTGTTGTAAAGTAGCAAAGAATTTGGCTGTTTTGTGCTCTAGTGTTTTGTGGAAGACAGATCTTATGAGTGACGGTCTTGGATATTTAACAGAGGATTTTTTCTTTCCTTTTTTAAAATGTTTTATTTTTACTTAAAAACATTTTTTAATGCTTATTTATTTTTGAGACAGAAAGAGACAGAGCATGAGCAGGGGAGGATCAGAGAGAGAGGGAGACACAGAATCCAAAGCAGCCTCCAGGCTCTAAGCCGTCAGCACAGAGCCCAACACGGGGCCCGAACTCACAAACAGTGAGATCATGACCTGAGCCGAAGTCAGACACTTAACTGACTGAGCCACTCAGGCGCTCCTATTTTTACTTTTCAAAAACATATTTTAAGTTTATTTATTTATTTTCAGAGAGACAGAGACAGCATGAGTGGGGGTGGGGCAGAGAGCGAAGGGGAGAGAGAGAGAGATAAAGAGAGAGTCCCAAGCAGGCTCTGAGCTGCCAGCACAGAGCCTGATGTGGGGCTTGAGTTCACAAACCGTGAGATCATGACCTGAGCTGAAATCAAGAGTCAGACACTTAGCCAACTGAGCCACTCAGGCGCCCCTATTTTTAGTTTTGAGAAAGAGAAAGAGTGTGCAAGTAGGGGAGGAGCAGAAAGAATGAGGCAGAGGACCCAAAGCGGGCTCTGTGCTGACAGCAAAGAGCCCAATGCGGGGCTTGAACTTACAAACAGTGAGATCATGACTTGAACCAAAGTTGGAAGCTTAACCAACTGAACCAACCAGGTGTGCCATAGCAGAGAATTTTTTCTAAGCGAAGTGTCGGAGGGGTGGCCAGGTCCCTCCTTGCTGCTTATAATAAAATGTGAGAGAAGAGAGAGAGAGAAATCGAAAGAGTTTTTCAGCAAAAGGGAACCAGGACTTGACAGTTCGGAAAATCCTCAGCCTATCCACATTGCAAAGCAAGAACGTGTGTTCTGGAGAAAACACCTAGGATGTGGCAGGACTATCATTCTGTAAAGACGACCTGCAAACCGATCAGCCACCTCAGCTGAAGCCAGGAATAGAGCTGGGATTTTACCTGCAGAGGCATTGCCAGCGGCCAAAGGGGACAGAGAACATGGAAGGAAAGACGGCTGTCAGATTCTGGGATCTACAGGTCAGGGCTATACAGGATCCACCCTCAAACATGGCTGTCCTTCTAGAAAGGGAGAAGTGACCATGAAGGTGGTTTAGAGATATCAGAGCCATCATTTCCACCTGCAGCCCAGGGAACAAGACTCTTTCCTCCTGGCCTCAGGGGCTGGGGCCACCTCCTCAAGGTCAGGGGGCCAGGATTCCGGCCCGGAGCTGAAGGGGCAGGGCCGTGCTGAGGGCCATGAGTGGGCACGGAGGGTACAACACTGAGCGAAAGAAGACTGACGTGGAGCCTTAAGATCAAATGGAATCTGCCTTGTTTTGCACTTGCTTGGGAACTCTTTCCCTGTCCTTCTTCCCAATTTCTCCCTTTAGGATGGGAACGTATGCCTTCTGCCAGTCCCTCCATTGTGATCTGGAAGCACGTAACTGGTCGGGTCTCACAGGTTTGCAGCTGGAGAGGAATTTTGCCTCAGGATGACTCATACCTCGGGTCGCACCCATACCTGATTTAGGTGACATTTAGCGAAACTTGGGAACGTGGAATTGATGGATGGGTTAAGACTTTGGGGCCGTTGGAATGGGGTGAATGTATTTCGCATGTGAGAACGATGGGAATTTGCGGGCTAGATGGCAGACTGTTATGGACTGAACTGTGTCACTTCCCCCGCCAAAGTTGAAGACCTAACCCACCATCTGACTGTATTTGAGAAGGGGACTTTAAGGAGGTAATTAAGGGGAAATGGGGTCAAAAGGATGGGCTTTCTCTAATGAGCGCTCCCTCTAGCCTCAGGTGCACAGAGAAGAGTCCATGTGAGAACCCAGCAAGAAGGTACAGCTGCAAGCAAAGGAGATAGGTCTCACCAGAAACCACATCTGCTGGTACCTTGACTTTGGACTTCTGGCCTCAAGATCTACGAGAAAATAAATTTCTGTTGTTTAAGCCACCCAGTCTGCGGTCTTCTGCGATGGCAGACGAACACGGTTCCTCACGCCGTTGGTGAGCGAGGAGCCGTGCACGCTTGGATTTCAACCTCAGTTTTCATTGACTGACTCCCTCAGCCACTCCTGAAGTTCCAGTATATGTCAGACACCATACAGGCACTGGGTTTCAATGGTCACAGTGCTGTCGTCATGGAGCTTAAAGTCACGGAAGGGAGATGCGCCTTCACCAAATAACTACTCGAACAGACATAAAATAACAACAGGGGCGAGTACTGCAGGGGGATGTCACCTCATCAAGGAGGCCAGGGACAAGTTCTTGAAGAAGGGACAGCAGACCTGAGACATGAAGGGTGATGAGGAGGAAACCGGGTGAAGGGGGAAGGCACACGCAGAAGGAACAGCATGTGCGGAGGAGGCGCCCACCAAAGAGGGAGGTGGTGAGCGTTCAGGGGACTAGAAGTGTGCCCTGAGCGGCATAGAGAGAGAGGCACAGGAAGATGGGGTTCGGGACGAGGCTGGATCTCTCCAGCTGGGTCGACCACGGCCAGAGCAGTAGAAGCCACCAGGCTCTTTGAACCTTGGGTTTGGCGTGGTCAGATCTGCATTTCCCAAAGATGCCCGTGGCCGCTGGGTGGAGGAAGATCTGCGTGGACACCACGGAGGAGGCTGATGCAGGAGACCAGGGGAGGCACGCGGAGGGCTTGGACCGGACTGGCAGCTCCAGAGGTGGCGGGACGGGCTGGACTGGGGAGCTATCTATGAGGGTAAAATAAGTGGGCTTCGGGAGATGCAGGTGAGGGAGAAGTCAGCCCCCACCTGAGTTCTTGGAATCGAGCTCCTCGGTGGGTAGTGGTGCGGTTCACGAGCGAGAGAAGACGGGGAGGCAAGGTGGGGCCGACCAAGTCAGGAGTGAGGGCAACTACTTACTAATGGGGTGAACGTAGGCAGGTTACTCTGAAACCTCTGCATGCCTCAGTTTCCCCACTGGGATAAGTACTCTCCGTGAGGCGATGTGTGTAGAGCCCAGCTCGGAGTAGCTGCTCCTGCGTATCAGTGCTTCCTGTCTTTTCCTCTGTAAGGCTGGAGTCTCGCCCAAAGTTGCGCATCGTCGGAACCAGGCTTACAGAGGGGTCGTGGGAGGAGCCTCCCCCCTTCGCCCGGCTGCCTTTAACATCAACACGCAGATCTAAGAGCAGACAGTGTTCACTCACCACTGGAGGCCCGGGGTGGGGCGGGAAGAGGGGGCAGAGTGCAGGTGGGAGATGCAGTGGTGGGGAGGGGAGAAGAGAGTGCTGGAGTGAGAGCAGGCCCACAGTCCTTAGAGGGGCAGGCAGTTAAGCACCAAATTCATGCAGTAGCCAACTTCCAACACGCAGGATGTTCACAGAGTTCAGTTTCTACTCATGTAAAGCCCAAGATGGGTGCTCTGACTGGCAGACAGCCTTCATCCAAGGGGAGAGTCGCACACCTAGGCTCCTTCTCTCTCGGGGCTCCGCCATCTTTTGACCAGGCGGTCACGGCAGAAGGGGAAAGAAAGGTGGATGAGGCGTATCCGCTTCTTAACGTCCTCAGCTCAGAAGAGAGGCCCACTGCTTCTGCTCACACTCCACTGGCCACCCTCGATGGCATGGGAGTGGAAATGTAGTCCCCGTGGGTGCCCAGGAAGAGGACGACATGAGTTTGGTGACCAGCTTCCCAGCCCTGCTACAGTAGGTCTGCCGCAGCTTGTCCAAGCGGTGGGGTGCACTCTGGCTCTAGTGGAATTTCCCCCGGATGGGAGAGGACTGGCCATGGGGTAAGGAGGTTGAAGGGGCCAGGCTTGATCCCAGTACCCTCGCTGTCAGTTGGCAGGGAGGGACCCTTGATGGCTGCACGCTCAGGGGCTACAGAAACAGCCTCTAGCCAAGGCCGATGGGAAACCTGTCCTGAGCTCCTTAAGAGAGCTAGTGAACAAAACCCCCTTGTATGACACCTACCAAAACAGTTGTGGGCTGGCAGAGAGAGGGGCGTTGTGAACCTTAATCGAGTGGCCCCGATGAGGGGAAGGGACATTTGAGCAAAGACATGAGGATGCCCAATCATGAGGATATCTGTGGAAGGGCAAAAGGAGCAGCAAGTGCAAAGGCCCTGTGGTAGGGGCAGGCCTGTTGTGTTCAGGGCCCTACTGCAATAATCACTGAGATGATGGTGATAGCAGTGTGTGGGGGCAAGGGGAGAAGTGGTTAGATTCTTGATCTATTTTGTATGTTTATCCCTCCTTACCTCACTTCCTTCCTTTTTCAGTTTTCTAGAAGGGACGTGTGAAGACACACTGAGGCATTTCCTCATCTAGATAGTAGTGCCCTTTCTAGACTGTAAACCCTATGAGGGCAAGGCCCCGGGCCCAACTCCTCTCCTTACCCTCACACCCGGCACGGGCAGGGCCCATGGCCGGCACCTGGCAGCCTGTCTGTGGAGAGATGCACGTCTTCCTGAGTCATCAGAGTTCATGGGGCCGAGCCCAGGCCCTGCCTGTCAGCACACTGCTCACTGGTGTGGAAAGCTTTCCTGTGGTCCAGGCACTCCCAACTCCGGTCCAAAGAGACCTTCGAAAGAAGGTCAGTGTAGCCAAAGGAAGGAGATGCCCCCGTGTCCTGAGCTCACAGAGATAACTGCTGGGAAGACGACCTCACCGGTTCTATTTTATCCTGCATGGACCCAGAGGCTGGCTTCCGAGGAAGTGACACAGGCACAGATGGCTGTGCCCAGCAGGGATCCCTGGCCCCGCGCTCCCACAGTGCTGGGCTCTGCACCACAAGCGCCCTGACTCGTGGGTGGGACCCCCAGTGGTTTTTGAGGGGCATCTTGAGCTTGTGGTGGGTGCCCGTTCCTCGCTGCCCTGCGGCCTTTCTTTAAGCCGGGCCCTTCCCTGCAACACCCCTGGCCCCCAGCTCCCCCAGGAACTCGGGAACAGCTGATGTTTACAACCCCGCAGGCCCTGGATTGGAGAGGACTTCGAGAAGCCCCTAAGGTCTTGAAAACGTTGCTGCAGGCTTCCGGCTGTCTCCAGAATCGCATTCGGGGGGTCATGTGTTTCCTGTGCTCTCCTGCCACAAATTAACTGCCTTTTCACTTTTCCCACAGATTTCGCCTCCCGTCCTACGTGGCCGGGCCGGGCATTCCTCGGTGCAGCGGCTACAAACGTGTGGAGGCTGGAATCGGACAGATTTGAGTGCAGATTTCTGTGCTCACTGGCAAAGCCCTCCGAGCCTCAGTTTCTTCATCTGTAAAACGAGCACAGAGTATCCACCTCGGGGCTTGGTTGTGAAGACTGATCGAGGTAGCGGCGTAATGCCGAGGCCCAGTGAGTGTGAGCTACGACCCACGCTGATACCTCCAAGTGAGGCCATGTGCCCCCCCCTCGCTCCGAATCTTGCTCCTCTTCCCATCAGCCTCCTGGTCCAGTTCCACATCAGGCCCGAGGAAAATGAGAAAGCCTCGCACGTTCTGGGCCTTTGGGGGAGCCTGTGAATAGCTGACTCCGTGAATGATGCCTCTGCAGGTGCCAGGGCCCGACGGCCCCACCCTCGCCCAGCGCCAGAGTGCTGCCTGCCAGACCCTTGTCAGCGGTTACAACCAGCAACTGCCTCCCGCTGCCCGAGTTTTATCAAAAGCCCAGTTGAGAGAAATAAAGTTCATGGGGGTTATTTAAAGGCCATGCATTCCATCCATTCTTCCAGACGAGACTTCTCCCTGAAGCGAGTCGGGCTCTCATGAAGCTGTGTTGCTCTCGGACCACACGATTTAGCCACCACAAAATCTTGATTATGTCCCTCCCTTACGCTGGGGCTTTACGGAAAAGGGCTGGCGGAGTCCGGCTGGCGCGTTTATTTGGGGAGCCTGCTATTGCCAGTGTTGGCTGCCTCAATCAGCACGCTCTTTAAGACCTTTAAAGGGGAATATATTTTAGGCTCCAGTTCCCGGCAAAGCTCTGACTCCTCAGAGGAATCAGTGGGCTTCTGACCTATGGGCAGCATGACTCAGGAAACTGACCCCCGTTCTCATTTTCCTGGGGCTTCCAGGAAGCTCAGATTTGGGGTTCAGCTTTAAGAACCCTTGAAGATCCCTTGACCTGTTACACAAGGGAGATGATTTCTTTCCAGACGCTGATTTCTAGCAGATGGGATTATAATAATAATAATTATTATCAGGGGCGCCTGGGTGGCTTAGTCGGTTAAGCGTCCGACTTTCGCTTAGGTCATGATCTCACGGTTCGTGGGTTCGAGCCCCGCATCGGGCTCTGTGCTGACTGCCAGCTCAGAGCCTGGAGCCTGTTTCAGAGTCTGTGTCTCCCTCTCTCTCTGACCCTCCCCTGCTCAAGCTGTCTCTCTCTCTCTCTCTCCTAGAAATAAATAAAAATAATAATTATTATTATCATTATTTTGTGTGTATCTTGTCAGCTGCACCTTGCATCTTGTATCTGGTGGGACCAGCGTGGGTGTTTCTGTCCTGGAAAGCAAGGGACAGAGAATTGGCCAGGGTGGGGAAGAGAAGCAGGGAGGCCACGGAGGTGAGGGGTGGGGGAATCTGGCTTCACGGAACCAGACGGCGCGAAGAGACATTTTTCCATGAATTTCGGAAGAGAACTGCAGCCATTGCTCAATTTGAACTTCTCCCTGTGGCCCCTCTGGCTTTTTGGGTATTTCTGTGGTATTGTGAAACACTGAAACTTGCAGCGTCTCCTTTCTCTTCCTCTTCGCTCCCCACCCTGGGCTCTCCCCCCACTCTTTTCCCTTTCCCTTCCTTGCCCCCTCCAGTGACCGCTGCCCTCTGTCCCTCTGTCCCTCTGTGGGGCTGCTGAGCCCGAGGCCACCGGCTGTGATGCTGGAGCAAACAGAGGAGGGTGAGGACCCCAGGTCCCTGGAGCAAAGAGCAACGGCAGAGCAGAGAACAATAACTGAGCGCTCTACTCTGCGCCATGCACGGAGCCCGTAGCAACCAACTCGACCACCATTTATCTGGTCTGTGTTCCTGAGTGCTATGCACACTGGCCTCACTGGCCTGGTGAGGCCCCTTCATCTACCTGATTGTCCACCCATCTAGTCCGGGGCTTCTCAGCATCAGCACTATTGACGTTGGGGCTCAGGCACATCTTTGCTGGAGGGGGGGCTTGTTCTGTGCGTTGTAGGGTGTTTGCAGCATCTTTGGCCACGAGCCCCTCCCACCCCGTGACAATCAAAAAGGTCTCCAGACATTGCCAANCTGGGGGTGGGGTGGGGATGGGGTGGGTGCCGGGGAAAAGTGGAGGGGACAGAAAAAGAAAGACAAGAAAAGGAGGGGGTGGGGGAGAATGAGTTCCCAGCCAGGGAGCCCAGCTTCTTCTTGGATTGGAAGCAAACACGGAGTGTGGCTGGGAGCGCGGCCAGTCCTCCCCAAAGACCCGGCGAGTGGGTTCCTTTAAAGGGGTGCAGGGAGGGGNCCCCGACAGAAGCCTCTCTGGCATATAACCCGGGTATCCAGTTGATGTTTCTTTCTGCAGCCCTGTTCGCTGCCCGCTCACACGCTGCTCCCTGCTTTCTCCTGGGGCTGCCGTCGTCTCCCGACTGTGGCAGAGGGCGCTCCTCGTGCGTCCTAGGTATCGGCCCCCCCCGGTTGGTGTGGGCGTGGGGGGCCCTCTCTCTTTCTGTCAGTCGTCACCCTGCAGGTGAGGACTCGCAGGTGCAGAGCTCACAACGCTAGTGGGCTAGAGACGGGACACAAGCCCAGGCCTCTGTCTCTGGAGCCCGGGCTCTTGACCCCTGGCCTTCAGCGATACCCCTTCCTTCCAAATATACCTCTGCAGGGAAGCAGACAAGATTGGGGGCGAGGCTTGGGGAGGGGAGGGGAGGGAGGCGGCTCACTTGAGGTCCTGCAGCACCACCTGGATGATTTTGAGGTGATGCCAAGTGTCCGGGGAGTCAGATTTAGCCTTTATTCGGGGCTGGGAATGGTTGAGTGATTCTGCTTAACCGGCTGATAGGTGCCTCTGGCTCTGCCTGGGGAGAGGGTGTGAGGGGCTCACCGACGCAGAATGCACAAGTTTCTGGCCGTGGGCTTTCTGTCCCCAGGCCTCTATGGGCAGCGATGCCCTCCGTGCCCTGGGCGCTGGTGGAAGAGCACTTCTGACCAGGCCCAGCGGATGATTGATGAGGGGGAACAGGGGACACAATGGAGGGGCTTTGTTCCCGAAATGCCATTCACATGACTCTCTGACCTCAGGGCTCTTCCCCTTTCTCTTGTCTTTTTCTCCTTCAGTGCATTTGGCTCTGCTACGGTTTCTCTTCTCTGTTTTTCTTTTCTCACTCCACACAAAGCCCTCAGAGGGCTGGGGTGGCCCTGGGGCCTCCTGCATCTTGTTGAGGTTTGTTTCTAGTTCCTGGACTGTGGTCCTGGGGCCGTCTGCCCGGGGCATGCATGGGGAGGCCTCCGTGGCCTGCTTGGGAGCAGACAGGCTTAGAGCTTCATCTTGGGTTTCTAGAAGCCTTGTCCACACTGGTTCTAAACTCTGACCGCTCAGTCAGAATTACCTGGGTTACTTTCCAAACAGATTGATAACCAGGCCCCAATGCCGATTTTGTGGCTCTGGAGCGTGGCCCAGGGATGGACACGACATCCAGTCTCCTCAGAGGATTCTGCTGTGTGGGCAGAGTGACGATGAGCGGCCCGCTGTTTTCCTGAGGGCCAAGGGTCACAGAGAGAACACAGAATGCGGTTTAGGAGAACGGGGTCCGGTCAGACAACCCTTGGCGCATCGTGTGTCCCTGGGCAAAGCCCCTTCCCTCTTGGGCAGGAGCATCCCATGGAGGAATGACAGATTTGTGGAACTTTAGACTTGGAAGGGGCCCAGAAAACCAGCCAATCCACCCCTTCGTTCTAAGAACATGAGGACCATGCGTGTGTACATGTGTGTGGGGTGTGGCGGCGGATCGCCCAGGTCCCACAGGGCTCCGTAGGGTCAGGCATGCAGGCCAGGCTTCGGGCTGTCTCCTCCCACGGCCTCCACTCTGCGGGGCCCCTCAGGGAGTCCTCTCTAGATTAGACCATTGGGGAGATTGTGTCTCTGGGAGCGAGTACCGAGGGGTGTCCCCGCGGTTTACTGGGGTGGGGGGAGACTGACCTTCTAGATCCGGGAAGGGGGGGAAGCAATGGCCGCAGCCACAGGGGGCCTGCTCCCAGCCTCGCTTTGCAAGAGAACTTTTTGCAGAGCTGCTGACTTTTTGCAGCTGTTTTACGGGGCCCGTGGACCGAAAGGGGAAGTTTGGCTGCATTTAGAAAGTTGTCCCCAAAGAGGAATGGCGGGGGTGGGGGTGAGGAGGGCGGCTGGGCTACATACAGCGTGGGAGGAGGAAGGTGGGCGANCCTCTCTCTCTGACACTCTCCTGCTCACGCTGTCTCTCTCTCTCTCAGAAATAAATAAAAAACATTTTTAAAAAAAAGGGGGTGCAGGGAGATGGTGAGAGGTGCCGAGACAGAAGGAGAATTTTTGTCAAGAGGGCCCGGTCCCAGGGTGGGGGATGTTAAATGAAGAGCTGGTCCCTCCCGCAAGGTGGGCACCTCAAGCTGTTCTGTCCCTAAGGCCAGAGATGCATCTACCCCTCCCTGGGCTGACCTGGGACTCAGGCCCCACGGTGCAGCAGGAAGAAAACTGAAGGCCTGACTGAAGACGTTCGTGCCGCAGTTCTCTGTTCCTGCTGGCAATCCCACTGGCCCGTGCCAAGCGCCCCGGCCCCAGGAACCAGGGAGAAAAATGCAGCTCCTGATGACCACCCTGCTCACACTCTTCCTGCCCCCACCAAGCCCTCTGTTCTCTCTCAGTCTCTGGCACCTGCGGGGCACTCCACTCTGCTGTCCCCATGCTGAGCCTTGTCATGGTGTGTACGTGAGNCCCAAGGGCCCCCCCCCCCCCACAGGACTGTGAGGAGAGGACTCAGAGGCAGAGACGGTCTGTCCCTAACACTGACTGTGCCACAATGGCCACAGAGACGGTGTCACCGCCTTCCTCAGGAACATGGTAGAGGCAGCCCCCAGAGGGATCTGCTCTAAGCGGGGAGGGGAGGCCTACACTGGTTCTGCCTTCCTGGTGAGCATCTGAGGCCAGAAGTACAAGCTCAGAGCTCGCTGAGTTGCCTTGTCATACAAGGCAACTCAACTCAGCTCAACAGGACTCTGTGAGTGTCCAACGAATCTTTACTGAGTACCAGATATGCACCAACCACGGGGCTAAGCGCTGGGGATATAGAAGAGTACAGGCCAAACATAGTCCCTGGCAGAGGCTACTTGAGGGCTCGTGTGGGTCCATGAGGGTGCCCGTGGGGGGAAGTGGGAGGAGGCAAGGCCCTTACCCCTGTGGTCTCATTGGAGAGAAGAGACAAGGTTCACATCATAAGACGCTTAAAGAACCAGATGAAGTTTAAATAAATACATTATCGGCCCCGGTAACCACGCATCCAAGCAGGCACGGTCAGGTTCAGGCTGTGTATGCCTGTAAGTGCTCTGGGTGGACCCTGGGGGCGGGCAGCCCCACTTTTCCACCTAAGTAACTGGGGCCGAGTTACTTTCCAAGCTTTGTGGAAGAAAGGACGGAAGAATCTGATCAGGGGAGGGTCTGACTTGAACAACATCATCAGTTCCGACATGAGTGTACTGGCAAGTCTGTATGGACTCGACCATCTTTCTCGGGTCCTCCTCTCCACTACCGTCCATCCAGTTCTCCTTCTTCCGTTTCACTCAGAGCTGGAAGCCTTCCATGGCCAATGGGAAGACGCCAGGTTTGTTTGAGTACTTACTGTTTACGAAGCACAGTGCTAACAACACAGGCCTTACCCGTGAGGACTTTCAAACCAACTTGGGTTCACAAACTGCTATAAAAGAAGGTCATGAAAGCCGCTTGTAATGTGCACGAGTGGGAGTAGGGGACTGCAGGGGAGTCGAGTCCCATCCCTGGGTACAGGATTTGGAATATCGATGCTGCGTTGTGTGTGTGCGCGTGTGCACGCGTCTGGCTATTTGTTTTTTAATCTCACACTTGAGAGAAATCGTAAAGATATTACAAGTAATTTCTGTAAGCCTTTCCTAAGTACATCTTGTGGAATCATTCGAGAACAAGTCGGAGACATTTTTGCTCCCTTGCCCTTAAATATTTCAGTGTGTATTTCAAGGACATTGTGTCCGTTAACATACAGCGAGTAGAACCCAGTGATTCATCACTTACAAACGACACCCAGTGCTCCTCCCAACAAGTGACCTCCTCAGTGCCCGTCACCCATTTCGCCCATCCCCCCCCCCACCTCCCCTCCAGCAGGCCTCAGTTTGTTCTCTGTATTTAAGAGTCTCTTACAGTTTGCCTTCCTCTCTGGTTTTATCTTATTTTTTTCAAGGACATTATTTGACATCGTTGGTTTCCTTGTAGCCGAGCCTTCCTCTCATTTCCAAACACCATCAGATCACTCCAGACCCTAAATAAAGTTTATTTAATGGCAGATAGCGAGCCTGTTTCTCTACCTGAGGTCGTGCTGGCCGTCTGGAGTTGGGGGCTGCCCAGGTTGTGGGGTCCCCTGCGGAAAAGTCTGCCGGCCTCATGTGGTCATGCCCGAGTTGGCCTGCCACCACACAGCCGATCCGCCGCCTCAGAGTCCTGACCAGGCCTTGGCTGAACCACTCTCGTTCCCTTCACTTTGTTCTTGAGTTTTCTGTACATGCTCCCACCCACAGATACATGACTCTGACTTTCTGGTGTCCCGCAGGGCCTGGTCGAGGCAGAGTGAGCTTGGTTGGGCACCCTCTCTGGGCCTCGGATGCCAGCCTGGGCTCCTCTGAAAACAGGAGGCTTCCTTTCCCTTATTTGTGGGAGGAGGTGCCGCGGCCTGGCCTGGCTCTGGGGCCTGTGGTCCTGCTCAGGACCGGCAGCATTGGGCCGAGGGAGCATTTTCCAGAGTACAGCTGAGGGACAGAACGTCTCCATGAGATGGGCTGGGCTGGGCCGCGTTTTGGAAAGGCCCCTGCTTGTTCTGGGAGGTGTTCAGGACGCTGAGGTTTTGGAAATCCACGGTGGCTGTTCATGACTGCTCCCAGCCCTGGGAAGAAGAGTGAATGGGTGCCCGTTTCTTTGGGTGCAGTGGCAAAGGTGAAGCCCAGCACTGCTGACCCTGGCCCGGGCCCTCCGCTGGGCCTGGGGAGGGAACCGGACTTTGAAGGGGAACACGGCCTGAAGGACAGGACCCTGGAGTCATGAGATGCTGTTCACATCCAGCGAGCCCTGGCCCGAGCTCCAACGGCACTGGCCCGGACACAAAGCAGTGTGATCTCTGGACCTGCACTCAAGCGTGCCTCTGATGGGGCGGCTTGGAGAAACCCCAGTGAACCCATGAAACAGAACATGCTAGAGGCATTTCACTAGGCAGATCCCACGCAAGGAGGGGCCTGGGAAGGGAGAGAACAGAGCGGACCTGCGCCGTCAAGAAGTGCTCTGGCAAAGAGGCGAAGCCCCCCTTCCAGCGGCCTCTCCCTCCTGTTGTGCTTTTGCACCCAACACTCCCAGTGCCAGCTCTGTTCTGTTGCCGTGGGCAGCTCAGTTTACCTCCTCGGGCCTGTCTCCCCGCTCTGTGAAAGGGGAAGTGGGGCACCTGTACCGCCTCCCCGGGGCAGTGCTGAGGGGTGACCGGATGTGAGTGAGCTTCAGAGGCGCTTGGAGGCTCAGGAAGATAAGCCCCAGCCCAGACTTTGAGAGCCTGATGTCCGCGCAGGTACCGTTTTGCACAAGCTTCCCAGGTAGTCCTCCGAGCAGAAATCAGGTGACTGCAGGGTCTTCGCCTCCCCATCCCTGACTCGCCCCCAGGCTCCACAGACCCAGACCCAGACCCAGGCCTGTATTCCTGAACTCGTTCTGCCCGCCGCCCCGGAAGGCCCGGTGCGGGTGGGGGCGCCCCGGCTTCCCACCCGTGGGCTGTCCGCGCGCCCCTCCCACCCTGGAGATGTGCCATGGTCAGGGTGGCCTGAATGCGCCCGCTTCTCCGTCCCTAAGAAGCAGCCTCAATGCATCCATTACCATTTCCATGGCGCTCTGCTCAGGGCCCCATGGAAATGGCGAGGCTTTCTGAGGACTTGTGCAGACTTCAGAAAAGACCCCGGGCCCCCTGCCCACCCCGGACTCGCTGGCCGGCTCTAATCCCGCTCGGGGCGCGGGGCGCCGAGACAGAGCTCCCTCTCTCCTCCGGGCCTGGCCGCTCACTCTCCCACAGAGCTGACGTTTCTCTGCGGCCCAGCTGGCTGCAGTTTTTAGAAATAACAATATCCCCGGGGGGAGGAGCGGCGGGGTGAATGGGCGCCTTTGTCCGGGGCCNTCCGCGCCGCCGCACAAAGGGCCGAGAATTAGAAAACCGCCAATTACCCCGCATTTTGTATTTGCCCTTGTCTCGCTGACACTGTGGACGGTGCTCCCCGGGCGGCTGCACTTTGAGGGTTTTCAAGCCCGTTCTTGGTTACCCGGGGCGACTGGGCAGAGAGGNTGGGCGGCCGGGGGAGCGGGGTGGGGGGAAGGCGCCCCTGGGGACATGGGTCTCCAATCTAATGCTCGCGCCAAAGCTGGAGGCTGTGAATGCAGATTTCTGGGCCCCGCTCCAGAGGACTCCCTGACTCTGTTGGTCTGGGGTGTCCAGGCTGCATTTTAACAGGCCCTCTAGATGATTTTTTAAATTAAAGTATAACAGTGAAACGCACAGGTATTATATGTGCAGGTTCATGCATTTTGACAAATGTATGCATCTGTGTAACCCACATCGCACGAGGGTATAGAGCCATTCTGTCATTCCAGAAAGTTCCATGGATCCTCTTTCCAGTCTCCCCACACCCCCAAAGCAACCACTGTTCTGACTTCTATCATCATTTTATGAAACTTCGTGATACGTTGAGTCCTATGGCAGAGACTCTTGTTTCTGACTTCTCTCCCTCGGCATAAATGTCTTTGAGGCCCACCCATGTTGCGTGCATCAGTAGTCTCTTACGTATCTGTTCACCTGTTGAACACCTGGACTCCTTCCAGTCTGGGGTTGTTGTAAATAAGGCTACCATGATCATTTTGTACAAGTCAAGTGCCTTTTGTGGACGTATGTTTTACGTCTTTGGCGTAAATATCTAGGAGTGGGATTGCTGGGTCATAGGGAAGGTGTTTAGCTTTAGTGGCCACTCACCAAACCGTTTTCTAAGGTGGGCATACAATTTTGCAACCCCCCCAACAAAGTATGGGAGTTCCAGTTGCTCTGTATCCTTGGCAGCACTTGGTATTGCCTCATCTTCTTCATTTTAGCCCTTCTGGTGAGTATGAGGTGACAGCTCATTGTAGTTTTCAAGCCAGGTGAATTTAATTGCTTATGTCCAGTGACCACGGTTGGGGAAAACGCCTGTCTAGTGCAATTCTTGCACTTGCCTCCAAGTTCCAGCAGGGTAAATATGATTTCTCCAAGGCCCCTAGCTCGTCGGGCAGAGACCAGATGATTACCCAAGACTCTCTCCTTGATATGATGCTGTCCCCTTGGCTTACACCTAGTGGGCATGTGTGTGTGTGTGTGTGTGTGTGTGTGTGTGTGAGAGAGAGAGAGAGAGAGAGAGAGAGAGAGAGAGGGAGAGAAGTGTGGGTCTTGCTCTGTCCATACCATTTAGAATGAATATAGAAGGGCATTACTGAAGAGTCTCCGCCTGCTACCCAAGCAGCAGCATCCATGGGACTCTGGAGCCAAGAGACTGGGCTTGGTCAGGTAGGTGTGGACACATATACACATACACACACAGGGACACACGGGTGGGGGGTGGTGTCGGGCTATCCTTGACGCTTATTCCAAGGGCACAGACCAACCCTGAGAGTCCCTTTGCTTCAGCCAGTCATAGAGAGCCTTAGATATTTTCTGATCCAGCACAGAGGAGGTTCTGGGTCCTGGGAATGAGGGGGCAGGAGTCCTCGGCCTCCAAAGTCCCCCTTTGCCGGTAAGCATTCTCCTACACGTGGTTTTTAAGACCCTCCAGAACCTGAGCTGATCTATCCCGGTAGCCTTGTATCATCTGGCTGCCGCCATTTTACATATTGTATTTGAGCAATATTGGATGCCTGTCCATCTGTTGTTGTCTCTCCACCTTCAACACATACCGTGGTGATTGAATTCTCCAAAGATGGCTGCACCAAAATATAGATTCCCTCCCACAGGCTCTTCTTGCCATGTGATTGACCTTCCTTCTACTGAGCTGTGGGGTCTGTTTTCTCTCATTGGATCTGGGCTGGGGGGGTTGTGACTGCTCTGGCCAATAGAGTACGGCAGAAGTGATGATTTGGGATGCTAAGTCATATACCTTCTACCTGGCTCTCTCTCTTTTGGGGATGCTCACCCTAGGAACCCAAACCTAAGGGTTTGGGCAGTGGCTGCCCATACCATAAGGATGATATGTCTCTAAAACAGAGAGAGTAGGGCCTGAGCTAAGGAAATCACTGTTCAGCTTCCCACTCCCTGCCCTCATTTCTTCAGGGTCAGGCCTAGACAGGCAAAAAGGACAAGAGATGGGGAGGTAGCAATAGAAAGACTAGAATTGATGAGCGGATGATTAAATGAGATTCATGGTCCCCAGAGTGGGGAGAGACCTGCATGGAATGAAGTGGTCAGGGCAGGCTTCCTAGAGGAGGCAAGGACTTAGATATAAAAGCAGAGGTCTGAAACAATCCTCCTTTGATAGAACTCCCAGCTTGCTTGCTCCCACTCCCACTTGCTGGGGCACCAGCTGAAGTTTGGTGTGTGTATGTGTGTGTACATGTGTGCACATGTATATGGTTATGGAGGGGCATTGATGCATCTCTCTCTTGGGATAGCGTTTAGAGGTCAAGGCTGATCCTAACCACCTCCTGAGTTTGCTCCTCTCTCCTCCACCTCACCGGAGGAATGGGATAGGTTAAATGGGGTGGATGCACGGCAACTAGGTGTACACCTGGCAATATGGGTGGAACTTAAAAATGTAGTGCTGGGGTGCCTGGGTGGCTCAGGGGGTTAAGCGTCAGACTTCAGCTCAGGTCATGATCTCATAGTTCGTGAGTTCCAGCCCCTCGCTGGGCTGTGTGCTGACAGCGTGGAACCTGCTTGCTATTCTTTCTCTCTTTGCCCCTCCCCGACTTGCACGTGTGCATGTGCGTGCCCATACACGCACTCTCTCCAAATAAATAAACTTAAAAAAACATAGTACTGACTGAGAAGGCAAGAAACAGAATAATATCTACTGCACTGTGTCACGTATATAAACTAAAAAGAACACAGTACAAGCTGGTGGTGGCTGCGTCACTTTCTGGTAGAGGCGTGGAGTTGGTGGCTGCAGCCTCTGGGTCAGGATGAATGTGCTCTCGGTGGAGGCCAGAGAACCGAGCTGAAGCCGTGGCCGGGACAGTGGACTGGCCACTGCAGCTGTAGGGGTGTGCAGGCTGTGCTCTTTTGCAAGCCACAGAGCATGTGGCGCCTCAAGTAAAACACATTTTTCAAAATCTACCAAGATCTGCCTTCAGTGGTGGCTATCACAGAGGCGGGCTTGAACCCTACATCACCAAGTGGGAAGCAGCATTGATACTAACCATTAGCCGTACCGCCAATAAGGGGAAAAGGCGATGCTTATTGACAAATGATGTTGTCCAATCACCCAGACTGGGGAGAATCTCTTTAGATAGCAGCCCAAATCAATAAAGCTAAAGATTTACCAGAAGGCCAGGCTAAAAAATGAAGTAAACGTGTGATGAGTTTTAAGTTCTTATTCATTTATTTATGAGTACCAGCCTTTTATAGTAAGGTACCTTAAAGCTAAAAGAAAAAAACCATTCTAAACTAAAAAAACATGTACACAGAATGGCAACGTATGTTTTAGAGGGCTACATATAAACACATTAACATGGTTGCCTTTGGGGGTGGGGGACTCTGAGGTCGTGAATGAGGAACAGAGGGATAAAACGAAAGGGGAGGGCCTTTGTGCAGAAGGAGCAGCCATGCGAGTGTTACATTCAGAGAGTGACTGGCTCAACTTGTGCACCTGAGGTCCAGACAGAAGGAAAAGTCAAAGCCAGGGTCACTCTTTGAAGTCACGCCCAACTTGAAGATGGCCCAAAGTTAAGCCCTGGGCTCTGGGAGCCCCTAATATGGTGAGGAGCCCAACAACGGAATCTATGGTATAGATTATTTAAGATGACTCTTCCCACCTCTGGCCACAGCTCATGGGTGCGGAGGGAGTAGCGGAATCCAGCTGGGTCAGTCAGGTTCTTTCTGTCAAGCTTCTGGGATTTTGAATGGAGAGGTGGAGACTGGCAGCTGTGGGGATGGCACAGTTTTGAGGGGCGTGCTCCATGGAAGAGCTTCACGGACGCTAGAGGCTTAGGTCCTTGGAACTGTCCTGCCTCTGGCCTTTCCTGAGGCTTAAGTTGCTCAATCCTTTCTTGAAATTTAATAAATTTATTATCGTTATTTGTCAGAGTTGATGGCTATTACTTGTCCTATGGAGCAGCTTACTAGAATATTTTATTATATCTTCCAGTGGTTCCCTAGTGCGGCTTCTAATACATATGGTGTCTTTGTTGAGTTAGAAAAAGGCGCTGCTCTAGGGCACCTGGCTGGCTCAGTTGGTTGGGTGTCCAACTTTGGCTCAGGTCATGATCTCCTAGTTCGTGGGTTCTAGACCCGCATCAGGCTTGCTGCTATCAGTGCTGAATCTGCTTGGGATCCTCTGTCCCTCTCTCTCTGCCCCTCTCCTACTTGCACTCTCTCGAAAATAAACGCAACATTAAAAAAAAAAAAAAAGAGGGGGCACCTGGGTGGCTCAGTTGGTTAAGCGTCCGACTTCGGCTCACGTCACAATCTCATGGTTTGTGGGTTAGAAGCCCGCGTCAGGCTCTGTACTGACAGCTCAGAGCCTGGAGCCTGCTTCAGATTCTGTGTCTCCCTCTCTCTCTCTGCCCCTCCCCCACTCACACTCTGTCTCTCTGTCTCTCTTTCTCTCAAAAATAAATAAACATTACAAAAAAGATAGAGAGAAAAGAAAAAGATGCCCCTCTGGACAGACAAATTAGAAAAAGCTGTTCTTTCCTCCAGGCAGATATAGTCCCTCACCAGGGTGAACGGTTTGGTCGGTGGAATGTGGGGCTGGATTTCAAGCCCTGTTCCACTCATTTCCTTGGCCAGGGCCCTTGGTGCAGTGCACAGACTACATAACCATTCATGGCGGTCCTACCTGCCCACCCTTTGTATCTTGGCTGATTTGTCCTCTGCACAAAGGTGTCATTCAGAATATGAAGCATTATATCCGACAAGATTTATATTGGAAATGTTGGTCTATCATGCAAGCTCTTTCTAGAACTTTAAGTGCTCGTGACCAAAAATGTAATTTTTAATCTTTGTGTGTTGAAATCCATAGAAAGTCAATCCTTAAAGAAAATTTAGGAAAACACCATGGCCTGGTAATGTCAACAGAAGCCTCATCTTCTTTGATGAGTAATCTGCAGGCCTTCCACCAAAAAGCCTGGCAGATATTCTTGAAATGTCAAGGGACACTCCTCCTGCCCTCATGGGAACACATCTAGCAAGGTCAAGTGCACAGGAGTGAGTGGACAGGGAGGTGTCCTGGACTGTGGCGAGAGTGAAACGGAAACCACACCGAGGCGCCGGTGGCCACAGGGAATAAAACTATCTCAGGGAGGAGAGAAGGCCTTGAGAAGAGGTCGCTGCCGCTCTTCTGATTTGCTCATTTGTTTTACGTCTGGCAGCCCCTGCGTCTAGGATGGGGGCACGCTGAGTACCGAGAAGCCAGCCGGGAGCTTTCCCAGGACAGAGGACCCACTCCTGGAGCTTGCGCCATCAGCTGCCGCGTCTACGAGTATAGCAGGTGGTGTAGACTAGCAGTTAAGGATGGGGATCTGGAATCCGAATGCCTGGGTTCAGACCTCCATTCTGTCGCTTCCCAGCTGTGTTACTACTCAGCCTCTAGGGGTGGGTTCAAGACACGCCCATGATCCTCTGATTCTCCTCCCGTCGCTCCTGTCCCTGACCCTGACGTCTATGTCCCTGCCCCTTGAACCATATCTCTAAAATCACTGCTTTGCTGGGTGTGTGTGCTACATCTCCATAAAGAAGATGAAAAAAAATGTTAGTGTCACCTCCTTTCATGCAGGAGTGCTCTGTCGGAAGGACCTCTCTAACTGCCAGGGACTTTTATTCCCCTTGGAACTGTCTGCCCTTCCCTCTCCACCCCAAGTCCACCCTGACGGCAGCCGGGGGTGGCCCTCTCCCAGCGCTTTGCATGAGCTGGTGGGCACCGTCAGGCCGGGCCTGGGCCGGAGAATGTTCTAGCCTCCTGCTCCGGAGAGGGCACAGTGGCTGGGCTGTGGGGTCCTAGACGCACTGGGGGCTGGTGAGTGGGAGGGGGTTCTTTCCAGCCCCAACAAAGAATCCAGGGCTTAGGTGGGGGGGGCACAAAGTGTTCAGAAACAGTGAGCCACAGGAACACATCCTTGGCACGATGGGCCTGGTTCCTGGAAGGAGCTGGTGCCGAGGGCATCCGAGCTGGGCCGAAATAAAGGGCTTGTTCTCTTCACAACCCTGCTATTTGAGGACCTGGAGCCATGACGTCCCTCAGAGTTTCCATTCTCTGCGCTGCAGCTGTTGGTTACGTGTTTCATTCAACATGCTTTGCAGGAAGCAGCAGGCTCCACATTCCAGGGCTTTTAGTCATTTTTTCTCTCAGAGCTTTGGGGCTGGGATTAGAACGTTCTTCAAACCACACTGTCCTCGGCTGGAATCCCAAGAGGAAGTGGGTGGGTCCCTGGGGGATGAGAACACAGGCCCAGATTCAGGGGTGGAATGAAAAAAGATTAAGGCCAGCACAAGCAAACTCCTAGGGAGATCACGGAGCTGAGGCCCAGGTCTGGTGATAGCTGGAGGCCTGTGGGTGGTGACTCTTGACCTGTCAGCCATGAGCCAAGGGGGATGCAGTTTCTGGGATGTGCGTGTGTGTGTGTGTGTGTGTGTGTGTGTGTGTGTGTGTGTGAGTGTGTGAGAGAGAGAGAGAGAGAGAGAGAGACAGAACAGTTTCTGGTGGTGGCATTTCATTCTGAGGGTCCCACATGCTCTGCCCCCCATTTTGGTCACTGCCCTTGGGCTGAGGGAGAGTGTGACATGGGGTTCATTTGCTGCAAGCATGAGTGTTGGGTTTGGTGAGTGCTGGGTTTAGAAAATGGACCCCACAGATACTTGAACCCAGAGAGACCACAACAAATGTTTGCAGAGTGTCTGCTACCCTCCTGGCTTTGGACCGGGGGTTGGGAATACGGAGGGTACAAAACAGACTCCCTCCTGCCCGTGTAGTAAGGCCTGGGAAAGACGGTCTGGAAGGCAGCCACTGGGATAAAGGAGACGGAGGAGCAGATTAAGGGAGTGAGGAGTGGTAGACAGAAGATTCTGGTGGGCAGAGGGGAGGCGAGTGTCGGTGCCGCCACAGATCACCTGGACGGTGCAGAGCTGAGACCGTGTGAAGGGACGGGCAGAGCCCGGGCATGGTACTCAGTAGCACAGGGTGCCTGAAACTCCAGAAGGGAGAAGGTGATGGACACCGTCAAAGTCCCAGAGGTCCTGAAGCCCGAATCCCCCCTCAGGTCCTGAAAAGCCCCCTGATGCTGGCCAAGAGGAGGAGGAGGCAAAGACCACCCAGCCGGGTGCCATTCTTTCCTCCGAGTACCGGGGGCAGAAGTAAGGAAACCCTGTGATAAGAGTCTAGGCCAGCACTTAGCCAAAAACACCAAAGTGCCCTTGGTCCTTGCGGCAGAGAGAACACCACCCACCCCAGTCTCCCACCCTAATCCCTGAATATGATGAAATATCAAGCGCCCAATTCTGTAACATTATATGGCAAAGGGATTTAAAAACCTAATTAAGGTTCTGAATCACTTGACTTTGGGTTAAGCAAAAGGGAGATTATCTGAGGGTGTGCTTAATCTAATCACGCAAACCCTTAGAAGCAGAGAGCTTTCTCTGGCTGGTGGCAGGAGAGGAGGTCAGGGATTTTAAGAATAAGAGGGGATTCCATGTACTGTTGATGACGTGAAGATGCAGGGGACAACGTGGAAGGGAAGTGACCTGGAGAACGGCTTCTAGTTGCCGAGAGGGACTCAGGGGACGACCCGCGAGGCGGCAGTATCTCCCTCAGTCCTACGACCGCAGGAGCAGAGCCCTGTTAGAACCTGAATGAACTTGAGAGCAGATGCCTTCTCAGAGCTTCTGGACACAAGCCTTGATTTTGACCTTGTGAGACCCTGAGCCGAGAATCCAGTCGAGCCCACCCCCGCTTCTGACCCTCGGAACTGGGAGATAATAAATGGGTGTTGTTTTAAGCCGCTAACTTTGCGATAATTTATGAAGCAGTCGAGAATGAATAACGCTCCCACTTTCTCGTTTCCTCCAAGAAGGTCTGTGAGGAGGGTTACAATGACTCCCTTCTGCAGACAGGGCGGGCTGGGTGAGCTGCTCTGTTTGCACGTGTCCAGACCGGAGCTCAGGTCTGAGCCCAGCTGAACCTCGGGCACTCTGCCTTGGCCTTGGCCGATGGTGTCTTGTCTTCCCACCCGGGGCAGAGAGAGAGGGCTGCTTCTTACGCGCCCCTTTATGAGAATCGCCCAGCGGCTCCTTCCACGGCACGGCCTGCTGGCTGCAAAACTGTCCCGGCCCTGCGTCCCCGGCCCCGCGTCCCCTACATAAGAGCAGAGCTCTGGGCAGAAACCAGAGCAGGGCAGTGACCTCCCATTCCCCCTTCTTCTCAGATGACAAGTCTGGGCTCTGTCAAGGCAAGAGACAGGGGCTGGGATGCAAGGAGCAGGGAAGTTTGGCGGTGCCCTTCCCCACCCCCCTAAAAAAGCATTCTCTGGCGGGTGTGGGGAGTCTTCAATTCTACACTTGCTTTCTTAATCATTTGTTGGACACATAGTCAGGTCCCCCTGGGAGGCCAGAAATATTTGCAAGGAGGAAGGTTATGTTTCTGCTTTGTTAATTAAAGAGCGCTAATGAAGCTTTTTTTCATTTCCACGGGAGGCCTTTTCTGGAAATCTCTGATTCTTCCCAGACGGTGTCCAGTGTTTTCCCCACAGCCGCTGGCGGGGTGGGGCTTTGAAAGGAGGGGGTTTGTGTCCGACAGACCTGGGATCTCAGCTCTGTCACTGACCCGCCGGGGCAGGGGTGGGGGGTGGGGGGGCAGGGCAACGTCCAGGCCTTGGTTTCTGCAGAAAGACAGTTGTGAGACACAGCAGGCCAGCAGAGATACCTACGAGGTGCCTAATAGGCCAGAAGGAAGAAGTAAACGTTGCTTTCCTTCTCTGCCTGCCTTAACCGCAACACAACAGCTCCCCTGGAAATAGTTTTTTGACAACTCGAAAATAACTCTTATCCCGATGACAGGCAGGCCTGGCCAGCCAGCGGCAAAACTCATCCGTCAGCAAAGTTCGCCTGTGTGCTCCACCTTCTCAAAGCCACTTCCTCGATCGGTATCCCGTTTCCTTCTTTCGGGTGCCGCTTGGCCAGAGCCCAGGGCCCTGGGGGTGGGCACGCTGGGAAGCCTTTGGAAAACTCTCAGAGTTCAGTATTCAGGAGGGAGGGTAATCCCTCACCTTGGGGACGGATCTCATGGTGGAATCCCAGTTCATGGGGCAGACCGGCAGAAGGGGGACAGTTTGGGGTGGCGTGGGAGGTGTTGCCGGGTCCCTGCGGATGTCTGTGGGGTGGGGACTCTGAGAAGTGGCCGCACAAGGCTTCCTCCAGCTTGGTTTCTCTCAACTGCACGTTGAGAGTTTGGAGATTTGATCTAAATCCTCTTTAGATGTAGTTTTGCTGTCAAGGAATCTCTGGGGGGAGAATCTGCTCCATTTAAACTTTTCAAAGTTTCCATAGTGAGGGCTGAGCTGAGCAGGTCCTGAGAATGGTGTATGGGGTTGTCATGTGTTCAGGGGTGAGAGGTGAGAGGGGCCTCAGGGTCTGGGCCCAGGACCCTCAGCCCCACAGCAGGAAGAAAGATGAAGAGATGGAGAAGTGGGGTGACCGTTCTTTCTGCTCAGGAGGAGGACACCCTGGGGGGCTCTGGGCGGCAGGGTGTTCGGGGCCCCCCACCCCTGCCACGCACATCCTGGGGGGTTAGGGGCAAAGCTGTCCCCTCACAGGGCTCCCTTCCGGGGCAGAGGCTGGAGGAGGTGAAGCCCTCCGAGGTGGGCCTCGGTGAAGTGGGGCCGCTGCCCAGGCTGGGATGCCGAGGCTGGGGCCAGGCGCTGCCCTCAGCTGCCTCCGCCCTCCTCCCCCCGGGCTGTGGGCGCAAAGCTGAGCCAAGCATAAAACAGACGGCCTCTCTCCGCCTCTCTGTTCCCACCCCCATCCTGACAGAGTCTGGTTTTCATCACCCATTAATCACCGAGGCTTCCCACAGCCTGTGTCTGTCTGTCCACACTCACCAGCCCCCTGCGC
Organism: Crocuta crocuta; assembly: GCF_008692635.1. Taxonomy (NCBI): domain Eukaryota; kingdom Metazoa; phylum Chordata; class Mammalia; order Carnivora; family Hyaenidae; genus Crocuta; species Crocuta crocuta. Next base: position 9,678,766 of record NW_027551558.1, on the reverse strand, counting down.
CCTGAGGGGATGGATAGACAGACAGGCAGATGGTCTCTGACTTGGGGAAATTCGGGGTCACATCGCTGTACGCCGGGCAGGGGAGAGACATGCTTCCTGAGCTTGCTGGGTCATCCCCACCCCCAGCCCGGCTTGAAGCTGCCAGCCTGGCCCACCTCACCCTGGCAGCAGGCGACAGGGGCCATTAGCTGTCCTGTTCACCAGGAAGGAAATGGGTTGGAGGGCTGAGGAATTCTAATTAAGCTTCCCCAGCTGGCAGGCCGGCTGGCGGATGGGAGCTGGCACCTCCAAGCCCGCTGGACTTGGTGCCAGCCCCGTTGGGCCTGGCCCGCCGGATGCCCACCTGCCGCTGTGGGAACCCCGGCTCAGGGCTGCCTCGCAGACTCCCTGAAGATTCTCGGATGCTGGCCCGGCCTCACTCTCCCTGGCCCTGTGCTCATCTCCTTCAGCCTCCTTGCCATGACTCACCCGAAGGAGGTGGCCCTCTGGGGTCAGCTTGCCGTGTGGGACCCCACTCTTGCAGACAGTTATTCTGTCATTCACCCCCCCGCAAAACACACACACTGGCCTCACTCTGGAGACATGGCCTCTGATCCAGTTCTTCCCTGACCCACTGTGTATAACTCTCTGGGTCTCAGCTCCCTTGACTGTGACAGTCATAGTCACAGTCACTGTGCCTGGCCAAGGAGGCCGCCTGTCAGTGCTGGGAAGCCCCTAGATGTCCCAGTTACCCTGGCCTGCCAACCCACTTGGGGTATGAGCTGAGGGCTGGTGGGCAGCCCAGCGTAGGGCTGGGAGCGGCAGAAGCAAGTGGCAGGCAGCCAGGGGCTCCCCAGTAGTGGTCACAGCAGAGAGCTGGGACAGTCTGAAAACCTGGAAATGACACCAAGGCAGTCTTTCCTTCCTGTCCAGGCCTCTGTGCTCCCCTAGTGCTGTGTCCCCAGGTCCCAGAGGTCCTCAGCTCTGGCCACACTTCCGGCCCTTCCCCAAGGCAGACCTCTGTCATTACACACCCTGCGCCAGCCAGGCTGTCCCGGTGGGTGGCCGCCGTTCCCCCGTGGTTCCTGCTGGTGTTGGAGAGCTGCACAGGGGTCTGCTCCGGGCATTGCCGTGAAGATCTCCAGCGGGCATGGAGCCCTTCTGATGGCAGAGCCCACCAGGAGCAAGATTCTGAAGTCGTGGGACTCCTCCCCACACATCAGGGTGCACATCTGTGTATCATTGCACAGTGATTTGCATTCATTTGCATCCAAGTCCACATCCGCCCCACCCCATACTGTTTCTTCTTCTACCTCCAGTTGGACTAAATATTTAACCAGCAACTCCAAAGTCGTAGCGTCTAAACCCTCAACCCAATTCCATCCACTTCAAGTGTGTTTTGAGGACCTGGTGTCTGCACAGGCCTGTGTCTGGGCTGTCAGGGGATGGAAGTTGGGGGAAATAGAGTCGCTACTCTTGGGGTGTTCACAGACCAGCCGGGGAAACAGAATTCCTGGGTGGGGTGCAGGAAACGTGGTAGAGAGNGGGGGGGGGGGCTGCTGGGGGCAGGGCTGGAGCTCTGAGGGGCTGGAGGAGCTTTGTATGCACTGGCCACCATGTTGGAGAGTGGTCCCTGAGGGCTGAGTTTCTTACTCAGCCCTGGATCCCAAGGCTGTCTTTGGAGCAGGCCCTACCAATGGTTGCTGTGAATTGTACCCTGACCTGCTCTCGGCCTGGACAGATTGGACCGAGTGTGGGGCCAGAGCCAAAGACAGCCTTCAGAGACGTGGCTGACAGGAGAGCCCTGGGCGGGCAGGACAACTGCCCCACCCAGTCGGATCCTCATCCAAAGGGCAGGGGTGAGGGAACTGAGGTACAGAGGAGAGAGGTAACATGCTTCAGAGGCCCCCCACCCTCACCCCAGGACAAAGAGGAGCTGGGACATAAGCCTGGAGGCCAGGTTCCTTGGCCTGTGCCCTCGACCACCACCCTCTATAGTCTCTCGTGAAGGGATGAGCTGGACTGGACCCCGGGGAGGAGTTAACAGTCAGGGGTTAGGGGGGCCTGACTCTGGAGTCTGACTGCCTGGGTTCCAACCCCGGCTCCACCCATTCCCAGCTGTGTGACTTCGGGGAAGCCACTCCATTCCTCACCTGAGGTTTCCTCATCTGTGGAGTGAGGCCTAGCAACACCTCCTGCCTCATGGGCCCCTGACTCACTTTGAGAGTGAGAACTTGTGAGAACTCACAAGAGAGTTCTGTAGTACATGTGCACTGCATGTCTGCCGTTGGGTGGGGATTGAGGCAGGAGGAAAGGGGATGGCCTGCTGTGGTCTACGTGAGGAGATCAGCCTGCCTGGGGCAGGTACTGCCCAGGGAAGGAGAAGGGAACAAGGCTGGGCCTGGGGGAAGGGAGCCCCAGTGCTCGGGGCCATTGGTCCCTGGACTCCACCATCATTCCAGAGAGGCGGATGCGGTAGATGGGTCAGAGCTGCCCAAGGTTTGGCAGTCTGTCTTTACTGATCTTTCCTGGCCACTTATATGGACGCTGGGTCTCCAGGGCTAAGAGGGTGCCGGGCCTTTTGACTCTCAGGTCCTGAAAATGCCACCAACTGCCTGTGGTCAGCCTTCAAGGCCCATGGTGTAATGAGATTTTGAATGGCCTGATATGCTACTTGGCAACAATGCCTTAAGGTCAAGTTTTGCTTTCTCTGGACTCCTTAAAAAAATGTCCAAGAAGGATGGGGACTTAGTCTCTCCATATCATTGTGAAAAGATAACCAGTTGCCCATTGTCAGTCAGGGCAGGAAGACTAGGGCATGCATAAGGAGGGGAAGGGGTTGCTGAAAACGAGCAAGAAAACAGAATGAGGAGCATCCCCCCTCCCACCCCTTCATAGGCTGGGCTGTGTGAAGATAAAACCAGAGGACTCCATTCTAGGGAAGTACACTGTGCAGAAGCAGACACACACCCAGGCATCCATTCCTCCCCACTTATAGCCCACAGACCATCCTCAAGAGGCTTACGGGGTGGCAAGCCAGCATACAGTTTTCTGGGCTGCTTTTTTAAGAGAGAGTTTGTCTAGGAGTTTAGTTTATGATAAAGCAAGGCAGAATGAGTTCACTCTCTCCTTATACCTTTTATTTAAGCACATTTGAGCGATTCATTCATACTGTTAACTGGGGCTAAAATATAGGCTTGGTGCTCAGTCCTTCCTTTGCCCCAAAGCTGTGGGAAGGGAAGAAACATGGGGAAGATAGATGGTCCGGGATGATCGGCCTCCACCTTGGCTCCCGAGCCAATGGCGTTGCCATTAGTCCTGTGCAGGGACCCACGAAAAGGTAACCTGACATGGTCTGGCACAGGTAGGGTCAGCTGGAGGGTCAGGTCCCTACCCACTCCTTGATGGCAGCCTGTCCTCGGTCAAGTCACTCAGCTTCTTGGGGAGAATCCTCCAGGCCTTTTCTTTTCCACTATTAGCTTCATGCTATTCCTGGTTCCTGACCTTCCTCCTGCAAGGACCCTGTGAGTTCCCTTTAGAACTCCTCCCTCCAGTGTGGATTAGAGCCTTTATGACTTGGGTCACTCCCCTAGTGTAACCGACATGCAGTAGAGTCAGCAGAGCTTAAGCATACGGGTGGATTGCCACGTATGTATCTATGCCCACAAAACCACCAGATCAAGATATGGAACATTTCAGCTCCGCGGAAGGCCTCTCATGCCCCTCCTCAGGAAACACCACCCCGAGAGGTGACCCATAGTCTACCATCTGCCACCATCGACTCAATTAGCTTGTTCTTAACCTTCTTCAAATGGTACCACATAGAGTCTCTGTGTCTGGCTTATTCTACTCCATAGCTGGGAGACTTGTGCAGGCTGCTGTATGTTGCAGAAGCTTGATCACCGTGTAAGTCTTCCATTACATGACTACACCGCAGTCTGGTTGGCCATTGGCCGTATCGATGGATCTTTGGGCTGTCAGTTTGAGATGCTATGAATAAAGTACTCATTCACATATATATATTCACAGACACGTGCCGTTGACTCTCCTGGCTATGTAGGCAGAAGAGGACTTGCTGGGCGCCTTGGAGGTTTGTCAGATCACAGCCCTTCCTTCTCAGTCGCTAGGCCTTGGGACCCAGCAGTTTTAACAAAAAAGCTGTCCATCCTTCCCAGTGCCCTCCCACCTCCCAGTGCAGTTTCTTGCAAAGGTCTTACCCCCTGCCAGGCGTGAGGAAGTGGACGGGCCTCTCCGGAGCACTCTGCACCTTTAAAGAGTCACAGGAAGAGGCCTGCGGCTGCAGAAGGTGTTGTGGGCTCTCCTTTGGGGGCTGGAAAGGAGGCTAGGAGGGGGTGGGGGCTAGGGCAGACAGGTAGGAAGGATGTGATTGCATTACCCAAGAGGCTGGCAGACACAAAGCTCCAGGGTTAGCGACCTGTCCAAGGTCACATGGCCAGTACATGGCCGAGATGGTTGTCCCCTCAGGTGGGCTTTACTCCAGCCCAGGTCAGGCTGCCTTCTCTATGGGGGAGGCATTTAGGGACAGTTAGGGGTGTCAGGGTCGTGATGCTGCTGAGTGCTCCTACCTTGAGATCAGACTCAGGCAACCCTTTCTGGGGCTTTCCACCCCTACCTGCTAACCCTCCCTGCCTCTGGCCCAGTGTCTTCCCAAGGAGACATTCACAGGCCTTGCATAGCCTGAGTCATGGCCAGGGGTTGAAGGAGAGACAGACAGAGCCTGGGGGCTGGCATTGCCCAAGACTGTGTGCCAGGACCTGTCGGTCCATCCATGGGTGAGTGGGGGCAGCCCCCAGAGAACATTCCTGGAAAACCATTTGCCCTGCATAACCACCTCGGGCTTTTTTTTTTTTCTTGGCCAGAACATCGGTGTCTGGTTAGCAAGGCTGATGGGATGTTTTCAGCATCTGCTGAGGCCTTAGCAGGTCAGGAGAAGGGCTATCTTGGCCCCCTGGGAAGTGACAAGGGACATCTTCACTGTCAGGTTCTGGGTGGTGTGTTCTCAGCCAATACTAGGTATGGCTCATGGGGACTGACTTTGCTGTTCTCCAAGAAGAAGAGAGGCTGGGCATGCGTGCATGCGTGTGTGTGTGTGTGTGTGTGTGTGTGTGTGTGTGTGTGTGTCCATCTACTACATGGCCATTCTTTCTGCAAATAGTTACTGATTGCTATTGTATGCCACGAGGGATTCTGCAGTGAGTAAGAGAGACAAGGTCCCCACCTTCAGAGGAGCTTTGTGGACCCCGGACATATGTCTCCAAGTGCTTCTGTGTGTACCTGCTGGTATGTATCTGCTGGAGCATGTGACTCTGTGTGTGTGTGTGTGTGTGTGTGTGTGTGTGTGTGTGTGTGTGGTGGGAGGTTCTGGAATATCCGAGTCTGTGTGTGTGTGTGTGTGTGTGTGTGTGTGTGTGTGCCTGAACATATGTGTCTGAGCATGTGTCTATGAAGGGGAGAGAATTACTCATCCACTCAGAAGACTGTTCAAGAAAGACCTCTCCCAGAGCAGTTACATTTTCATAAATAAAAACAATCAGATAATGAGTTCATTTCCGATTTCAAGTTCGATGCCAACATTCCAGTGAAACAAGACCCGCTGGCAGGCTGCTGCTCTCTGTGTGGCTTGGATTAGCTGGGGGAAAGTACAGGGGTGAGACCTGCCACTTGCGGGCTACAGGGGGTGGGAGGAGCGGGGGGGTCACCCATAACCGAGACAGCAGCTGCGCGTGCCCGGGGCTGAGAAGCTCCTCACCCTTAGGCGGGCATCGGGAGACCCCCGGCAGCCTGCATAAGGCCTGGACGCCTCCGTTCTCTCCTCTGGGAGTAAGGATGGGCAGAGTCGGCGTAGCTCTGTAAAGGGAGATAGCCTCGGAAGGGGTGGCCCACCAGGCCGCCGTGAATTACGGAAGGCACCCAGGTCAGAGCCCACAGATGCCTGCTGGGAGAGCACAGAGCAGGGTACCGAACGAGGTTGTGCTCGGAGCCTAGAAGGGAGAAGGGGGGGGCCACACCCACACCACAGCCCTTGCTTGCTTCAGCCTGGATTCCCATGGGGTGGGGGGGGGTTGAGTATACCTCCCCTGCTCTGCCCTCTCTGGCCTTCACGTAGGCTGGCCCCTCTCCTTGGAATGCTCTTCCGACTCGACATGTCCAGATTGATGCATCCGTTAAGATCCAAACGTGCTCCTCTGTGAAGTCTTCCCTAATTCTGCTGGCCGGAAGCACGTTTCCCCACTCAGCGGTTACCACCTTCCAATGGCCTCCTGTTTTCCTTCCATGGCTCCAAGTTCCAGGAGAGAGGAGAGCGGGCTTAGTGCCGCACGAGGTTGAGCTTCCCCTGAAGGTCCCAGCCAGCCTGAAGGTGGGCTCTTCCTGGAGGCTGGCCAGAAAGGTGAACTGAGCTGGATTCAGCAGCGTGCTCTGTCAGGGGAGCCTGTGAACGGTTGTGCCCTGAGATCCTCCCCTGCACTGAATTGGAGACCCGGTGGCACTAGGAATGCCTTGGCAGTTGGACAGGAGTTGAGAGAAAGGCATCTGGGGTGGGGGGGGAGGGACTGGGAAAGGAGAGGGGCCTTTCCTGGAGGCATGACTTGGACCCCAAATCAAGACATCTGTGAGACATCCGGGAATTATGCTGGGGTGCAGAAACTCCTGATAATCGATTCAGAGGCAGAGGCTAATTGTTGGCAAGTAGGAAAGAAAAATTCAGAGGACATCTGTCTGTTGGTCCATCCTTCCACCCATCCACCCATCTACTATTTATTCGCCCATTCTTGCATTCAGCAAGGGACACTGAGCACCTTGACACACATACAATTACAAACATTATTCATCTACTCTTCCGAACAGCGTGGGGGTTGGGGTGGGGGGGAATGTATCACGATCTCAGAGGGGGAAGCAGAGCCTCAGAGAAGTTGAAGTCAATGTTCAGGGTCACACAGCTGCTAAGGGCCTGAGCAGGATTTACACCCAGGTCAGGCTGCTTCTCTGTGAAGCCTGGGCGCTTCCCACGCTAGCGCTAGCGAGGGACAAATGGCTTATTTCTCAGTCTCCACAGCCCCAGGCTGAGCTGGATTGTGACCCTCTGGCAGTATGATTAAGCCTTGTTCTTTGTCTGGAAGTTCAGCCTGCGGCCCCACCCTGTGCCCCCACCACAACTTTGCTACAAACCAGCTGTCTTTATCTCTTAAAATCTTCACTGACAAGGCCATTTGTAGGGGCAGGGTCCTAACCCAAAGGAGCAAAGCTTCGCCAGTGGAATTTCTAGTTTTGCTGGGTGGGAGGGTCCTCCTACGTGCTAAAAGGGAGGACAGTCCTGGCAAGAGCCCGTGTTGGGCTGAAGAGGAAGGTAGAGATGAAAATGTCCTTAAAAAAATCACCTGGGAGCTGGTTACAAATGCGGATTCTGGTCACAAATGCGGATTCTGGTCGCCATCCCTGCAGAGTTTGAGTGAGCAATCCGGGGTGTGCCTGGAAATCTGAATTGTTCAACAAGTCCTAAAGGTTTTTGATGTGGGTGGTAGCAGACCAACAAAAAAATCCCTAAATGGGTTTTACAGGACAAAGAAATCCTGTACAAGGCTTCCCTTAACGCACCGAAGATCACACTTGTTTAGTCATGACACAGCTGACTGGTACTAAGCTGAATACCTGAAATCCTTCACTTTTTTAGATGTGCTAATGCAGGCGTTTTCTCGGACTGCACATCCTGACATTAAACTCTCTTTAGACTCACTTCTTAAATGTGTCCTTTCCACCGGCCTGACGAAACCTTTTGGATTTTATTATCCAGTGTGTTTCCTACCCCGCTCAGCTTTGACAGTCTGCAAATGTGAGAATTCCACCATCCACACCTTCGTCCCTGATAGACGCGTTGAAGGGGCCAGGCTCAGGCTGGACAGGAGGCTCCCTCCAGGCTGTCACGGGCTTCTAGGCCAGTGCCCTTAGGACTCCCATGTCCTTGGACATGGACCGCTCCACCCTGCCGCCACCGAGACTACACGTAGGGTGTCCCCCATCATCCCATCCGGACACAAAGGCCACCCGGACCAGGCCCTAAGCTCACTGCTGACTGCATTTTGGGTGCACAAACCCCTCTTTCTACGGTGTATCCAGAACCACGATGTCAAATTCACCAAAGGGTAGAGCCAGTTTCTCTCTGCAGTCCCTTCTGAGGCCCGGGCCTGCCTCGGTCTCCACACTACAGTTGGCCATCATGAGTCAAGAGACCTCTGTCCATGTTTGTGACCCATAAGAGGAGTGGGGTGGGTGGAGAGTGGGGGGCAGGAGGGGGAGGGCAGACACTTGTGAGAATTCAGTTTGCCTTAAGGATAGAGGCTTGGGTAAGAGGCCGAGACGTAATTAGCTGGAAGCCTTGGAATGCAATTCCTCCTTGCCCGCTGGTGGAGGGGGCCAAGCCGCTGCCTCGGGCTTCCTGAGGAGGGACTTGAGCCCCTGAGCTGGTTACTGCATGCATGCGTGTGCGAAGTGGGGAAAGAGGGGAAGAGAGGGGGCTCTGGTGACTTCTGTGTCCTGGGCCTGTCTGGGAACACAGAGCTCAGAAATTTGATCAGGGACTGAGGAGTGCCAGACACTTCCCACATTTCTCTGAGGGCTTTCTCACCAGAACTCGGGTTTCTTTTGAGTATCCTTCCCCCTAAGGGTGTCCCCCGCTCTAATGGTGGGGGTGGGGTCAGGAAGCAAGCCCTCCCATGCCTTAGTTATTCTGACCTCGTGGTCTCTGAAGCCACCATCAGCTGCTGGAAGGGAAAAGTGGGTGGGTGTTGGGGAAGAGCCTCCCAGCACCCTCAGAGCACTCCACTGGGTTGGCGAGGACCAGTGCTGGGTACCCCCGGGAAAGGAAGAAGTTCTTCCTGTTTCTGGGTTCAAGTTGTCCTTCACCCCTGTGGAACTGTCCCATGCTCCCTGAGGGTAGCTGTTCTGTAACTAACCCCTCTTTGTCTGCCCGCTACCCCTGTGGCCTCTGGTTCCCCAACTCGTGTTCTTTTAGGCACAGGAGTGAGAGTACCCACCTCTCAGGCATTACTGGGGAGCGTAGGCCTTCCCCACACCCCAGCCGGTGCCCGGGGGCCGGGAGCACTTTGTCACCCAGGCCTGCCCGTCAGGAGCTAGAGGCAGCAGCTGTGGCAGAAGTTTTGGTCTGTAAAAAGGAGAGAACGTGGAGGTAGCTGAGGGTGGAGACCAGAGGCAACTGTATCCTGGCTTTTCGGGGGTCACTTTGCAGCGGCACAAGCAGTGGCCCTCAGGAACTCAGCTCTGAGCCACAGCTGTGCCTGCCCTAAGGAGGCGGGAGAGGCCTCTCCCCTCAGTTTTCCACGAGGTAGAAATGGGGAGCTGAGGACAGACATGAGCAGCAACCAAACCTCCTTTATGCCTCGCATGCCCCTTGAAAAAGTGGGGAACCTGGGTTCAGGTCTACTATGTCGTAAGCTGCCTTGGGGGGCTTCTCTGTCTTGTGGATGTGGGCGGCTGTGACTTCCCAGTGAAGTACCAGGGGTTTGAGAGGACACACGATAAATGGTTCATCCACCCAAGGTCAGGTTTACCAGATTATGGCAGGAAAACTATCATCATTCAAAAGAAAATTTTTTAAGCTTATTTATTTCAAGAGAGAGACAGAGTGTGTGAGTGGGGGATGGGCAGAGAGAGAAGGAGAGAGAATCCCAAGGAGGCTCTGCTCTGTCAGTGCAGAGCCCATCACAGGGCTTGAACCCATGAACCGTGAGATCTTGAGCTGGGCCGAAATCAAGAGTCAGATGCTAAACCAGCTGAGCCACCAAGGTGCCCCGTCATTTTTATATCAAAACAGCCATGTATATATTATGAAGTTGAAAGCATCCCTCATGTCAATTTGTAAGAAAACACATTTCAAACAAATCTCAAACTTGCAGCCCCTTCAGGCTGCGGCCCCTAGATGCTCATTCTCCACTCCTTTCAGACAAATGCTCCATCCTTCTGTACCTCGGTTTCTTCATCTGAGTAGTGGGATAACACTACTCCTAGTTAACAAGGAGTCTGTGAGGGTGAATGGAGGCGGGGTGTGAGGAAGAGCTGGACAGAGCAGGCATTTCCTCTTCCTGTCCCGGCAGCTTTCGGCCTCCAAGTGCTGCTGTCCCAGGAGAAAATCCTCATTTAATGGTTCACTGGGCTTTCCCCAGCTGAGCTGGGTGTGACAACCTCTGTGTCCTGGCCACGTGCCTGGTCACCAGTTCTCAATGGCCTGGAGACTTCCTGCTCAAGTCCTCTCCATGATGGGGACAGTCTGATGCAGGGTACAGGGATCTGGGCAGGGCTGGGCATCTTCCAGTACCCATCCCTTCCTCAGTCCCAATACCCCTGCCTCAGTCACTGAGTCTGGAGAAGCTTGAGGGAGAGGGAGCTTGGAGGAAGGGATGGGGTACTCCTTCTTCCCGAGGCTCGGAGTCTCGGAAGCATTTCTAGTGCTTCGCCTAGGAAGGAGGTTGTGAACTGCCAACCCGTGGGCTGAATCTGGACCCTGCCTATGTTAGTGTGGCCCACAGCATACTTTAAAACTTGGAAAACCCATGTAAAAAGCTGAATTTATTTCTCATTTATTTAGAGCTCAGGCCGGACCAGTTTGGCCCGTAAGACACGAATGGGCCAGAGTAAGCAAGCAGTCACTGCTACATTCACAGCAGACTTTACCACAGACCCCACCACCCCCTAATGCCCACCTGTCCACTTCTCCCATTCCCATCAGCTGCCAGCACCCGTGGGCAGGAGAGGGTGTGCTCTGACTGCATCTGTGAGGAGAGATGTTGGGTCAGCTGGGGCATGTCACCCACCGTCCAGAACGTGCTCTTCATTTAAAATTGGAGCCTTTCTGATGATCTGCAGTGGCTAGTGAGAACCAGGTGGCAGGGAAGGTCAGGGAAGCCAAGAGGGATGGAACTTTCCAGGTCCTCTTCCTCCTGCCCCCCAGGGTCACCATTGGCTACACAAGCTGCCTTGTGCATTGCAGGAGCCTGGGGCCTACAGGCATAGATCCCTGAGGGGGGTTCAGTTCTGCTGGGGCTACTGGAAAGGAAAGGAAATCTCCAAGTTTGAGATTTGTCCGTTACTTGGGTTCCTGACTCCGGTGACCGGTCTCCTTCACTGCCTGGGGTGGGTGGGAGTGTCAGTGCTGACACAGCCTTGCAGGGACGCCCCCCCACCCCCCACCCGGCTTGCCCCCCGCAGAACGGCTTCCCTGAAGGGAGTGGACCTCTGTGTCAGGCTGGGAGTCCCCACTTCCCAAACCTCTCAGGCGGAGGGTGACCACAGGGCTGAGGTCAGGGTCCACTTTGTCATTCATTCATTCATTCATTCATTCATTCAACTCCTACTTGTAGAGTGCCTACTCAGGGCCAGCCAAATGCCGGAGGTACCGCTTCCTATTGTGTGACCTTGGGCAAATCACAATCTCTGCACCTGCCTCTCTTATCTGTCACATCAGGGCGTTCTAGCACCCGCCTCCGAGGGGTTTTAGGAAGGTTAAGTGAAGTGATGCTGTCTGGTGCACAGTAAGCGCTCAGTAAAAGTCACCCGTGTCCCCACTAAGGCTGGGCAGCTCTTGCCGCCCCCGACCTCCCCTCCTGCACCCGAGTCTGGACCCCAAAGCCTGCCCGCCAGGTGCACAGAGGCCCCATTCTCCGGGCGCGCGGCGGCCCCTCGCCCCTCGGGGGGACCCTGCCCGCTGACCCAGCGACCCCGCCGTTAGCGCGGGCAAAGAGGGGCCTTTTGTTCCGGGGCCGCCCGCCCTAATCCGGCTAATTACCGTCCACATGGCGGCAGCGCGCGCTCGCCCACCGCTTTCCCACGGCCGCGAAGAAAGCCCCTCAGTGCGGCGCCAGAACAGAGAGCGATTCAGCCGCCGGCTCGCGCCCCTCCGCCGCCCCCTCGCTGCGTCGCCCTCGCTGCGGTCCTCTGGCTCTCTCCGCCTGGCGTCCCGGGCCGTCCCGGCCTGTGGCTCTCCGACCCTGTCTCCCTCCGTCTTCCCTCCTGCCCTTCTCTGTCTGTCCCCTCTGAGGCCTTCTGTCCGTCTCTGTTCCCCGTATTTCTCCCCCACGCCAGGGTTCACCGTGCCTGCTCACACCTTGGGTCCATCTGGGGTGGCAGTGTGCCTCAGGCCCTCCCTTGTCTCCTTTCTGGGGACCCCAGGGTCCTAGCCCCGTCTAAGTGTGAGGAGACCAAGGATGCCCGGGGTCCATGCCATGACTCGGGCATGGTTTGGGAGGAAGCTCTGGGCTCTTTCTGGTGGGAGGCAGCTCCAAGACAGTGAGAAGCATCCGAGGTGCGGGGTGCTGGGCCAGGGAGGGTGTGGGGGGGCTTCCACAGCAGCCTATAAGGAGGGAGCTGCTGGCTGGACCCAGGGTGCTCTGCTCTGATGTCCTGTGGCCAGGCTACAAAGAGGAGCAAACTCCAAAGCAGTCCCAGCCGTGGGGGCAGCCGCCAACCTCAATGGGGTTGGCCAAGGAGAGAGTTTAGGTTGTCCTGGGTTTGGGCCTGGGCCAGTCTGTCTGGACACTTGCTGGACACCTGAAGACGGAGGGAGACATCTGCTCTTCTAGAATTTACTGGGAGTACCTGTCCAAAGGGTTCCGGTCAGGCCACCAAATGAGTCTTTTTGGCCACTTTAAGGCCTGAGAAATTCATTCATTCACTCATTTATTCACTCAACAACTATTTATTGAGTGCTTACTATGTGCCAGAAATCATTCTAGGCCCCAAGGGAGAAAGCAATGAAATAAAACAAGGATCTTGTTCTACATTCTACCGGGGGGAACTCTGGGTAAATAAATAAGGAAAACAGACAGCTGTCGGGTGGTCGGAAGAACTATGGAAGAGTGCTAAACCAGGAAGGCGTGTTGGGAGCTCACTGAGGAGGGGATCAGAAGACGCCTCCCTGAGGTGGTGACACCTAAGCAGAGGCTTGAAGTGAGGTCAAAGTGCTTTCAGTCCAGCGGGTGACTGGGCTTGCCAAGAAGTTTCTACCGCAGATGCCAGGGGACTCTGCCTGGTGCCTTCAGGCCCCCATCACTGGTAGATGACGGGACCCACATTGTCTGGTGGGGCACCAGGCTCATTAAGGGGCAGTGGCCAGGAAAGGGCGGGCTGGAAGGTGTATGCTACAGAAAAATTATTACTACTGCCCTTCAGTTTTCTTGCCTTTTCCTCGCCGCTGTTAAGGATTTCCTGACCATGGTGACCTTTGAATGAACAGATCACAGGGCCTGGTGGTCTGTGTCCAAAGGAAAGGTAGGGTCCTCCTGTCGGCAAAAGGACCAAGGCCTTCTTTACCTCTAGGTAATTGAGGAAAAAGGATCAGTGAGTTTTGTGAGCTCATCAATCACAAGACAACACAAGAAGGGAAAGGTGGGAAAATGCCCTCAGTGGGCTCAGAGTGGTCTCGGCCAAAGCAGGAGAATGTGGAGAACAGAGGCAGGACAGGTGGATACACTGTAAGGCCTGCAGTTGCTCACAGCTGAGAAACAGGGCCCCGAGGGAGCCTGGGGCCCGGCTAGAGCGTGCTTTTGTTAGCGTGTTTGCAAAGCCTGGTGGGTATGGTATGTGTGGTGTCTGCCTGGAGCGGGGAGGCCCCTGGGACCTGTCACTCTCCCTGTCACCCACCCTGACAGAGCCTGGTCCTGGCGGAACCCCCACTGAGTGGGCTTTTGGGGATGGGGAGCAATGGTGGGTAGATGGTGAACAGCCCCTCACTCTGCAAAGCTGAGGTGGGGCTGGCCAGGTTGACGAGCCCGGACACCATCCAGCCTGGATCTCCCTCCAGCTGTGTTGCTCTGGGGCCCAGCTGTGTTGCTCTGGGCTTTGTGAGGGAAACGAGTGCCCATAATCCTGTTTGGGATCAAGCGCAGGAAACCCCAGCCGAGTCTAGGAGCCAGGAGATTGGCTCATCACCTGCCCCTCACTAACTGGGAGATTGTGCGTGCACCATTGGGCCTCTCTGGGCCTCAGTGTCCTCACTTGGAATGTGGGGATAGTAAATATAACCCCTTCTTGCAGGGTTACAGTGAAGATAAAAATGAAGTAAGGATGTAAATGTGCTGTGTCAGCTAGTGACTTCCAGTCTTTTCAGACCAATATATTTTCCATCTTGACCCATTACCCACACATCTAGTTGAAACCAATGTTTATACTTCCGTAGTTACGTTGAACACGTGGGTCTGTTCTATCTTACTTTTTTTTTTCATTCTGTTTTTAAAAGGTTGGAAGTCATGACCCATTGGGCCTCAAACTACAGTTTGAAAACCACTGCTATAGGCAGCCTGGGTTTCAGTGGGTGAAGCGTCCGATCTCAGGTCATGATCTCGCGGTTTGTGAGTTCAAGCCCCGTGTCGGGCTCTGTGCTGACAGCTCAGAGCCTGGAGCCTGCTTCGGATTCTGTGTCTCCCTCTCTCTCTGCCCTTCCCCAGTTCATCCTCTATCTCTCTCCCAAAAATAAACATTAAAAAAAAGAAAAACCCTGCCATACACCATGGAACGGGATACCAAAGCATTGTTGGTTTCACCCCCCAGAGAGCTTGAAGCAGGGAGAGCAGAGTGGCCCTGGGACCTGTCACCCCCCCAGACCCCGGGGCGGCACACACTGGAGCTTTACTTCTCAGCCATCTCCTCTGAGCGCCCCCAAATCTCCCTGCCAGCTGCAGTCGGCCTCATGCCACTGACCAGACACAGCCTGCTTAGACTTACAGAGGGGGAAACTGAGGCCCAGCCAAGGAAAGCGATGTTGTCAAGGCCACCCAGTGAGTACGTGACAGAATCAGAAGAGCTAGAGCACCTTGTCAGCCCGTGGTTTGCTTTCCCTCATGACCAGTCTTCTGCCTGCCTGCCTGCCTCCCAGCCACCTGCCTCCGCCCCTGGGGTTTGGGAAAAGCCCCTGCCTGAGGGGAGTAAGAATAAAGCAGAAGGATCAGTCTTGACTCTATACACGTCAGCCATGTGGCCGAGGGCTTTAATGCTTCCGAGCCTCAGTCTTCTCCTCCAAAAGTGGGGATGATGCTTTTCGTCTTCCCAATCCCCAGGTTTGCTTTGCAAGTTAAATGAGACAGGTGTACGAAGAAGCTTGAGAAAACATCTAAATATACTTTAAAAGTGAAGTCTTCTTGAGGGTAAAGGAATGATTGACTAGGGGGCACAGGTGTTTTTTGGTTTTGTTGGTTTGGTTTGGTGTTTTTGGAGGGCGAAATTATTCTGTATGAGGGTTCAATGTTGGATACTTGACCCTGAGTTTGTCAAACTCATAGAACCTTACGGCAGAGTCCATCTTCATGTGTGCAAGTGTAAAGAATCATTTAGGAGGGTGGGGGATCCCAGGATGGAATGTGGACTATGACAAACCCATCTATATTGTAAATATATGAAACAGCAGTGGGGGTGGGGGAGAAGGTTCTGATTTATGTAACTCTGGAAATGAGTAAAGTCTGTAAGACTAAAAGCAGAAGACACTCTAAGCACTGCACACTAGTTGATAAAGTCATTTCCCATACAGTGTGGGCTAATAAATCTAAAACCACCGTGCACGTATATTGGTATAGGACAAGCAGTAAATGGATGGTGGGCGATAGAAGCCACGTCCGTCACTGAAGGGGTGGGAAGTGAGAGGTGACAGGCAAGCAGAGAGAGAAGGCTAGAATGGTGGTCATGGTAATGGGTTGGAGTTATAGACATTAGGATGAACTCAGGTTTACCTTAATAGAGACACAGATGGCTACAAATAGAAACATTTATAGATTTGTGTATATTTGATAATTGGATAGACACGCAGGTTAGTGAACACACATATATTTCCTTGTTCTTTTTTTTAAAAAATTTTAATGTTTATTTATTTTGAGAGAGAGAGAGAGAGAGAGACAGAGTGCGAGCGGGTAAGGGGCAGAGAGAGACAGAGACACGGAATCTGAAGCAGGCTCCAGGCTCTGAGCTGTCAGCACAGAGCCCGACGCAGGGCTTGAACCCACAAACCATGAGATCATGACCTAAGCCAAAGTCGGACACTTAACCGACTGAGCTACCCAGGCGCCCCCTATATTTCCTTGTTCTATCAACAGAGTGGGCATGGAAGCAGTGATACCCCAGTAGCAATGGGCACACTTGGTACTCAGATTTGGTTTCTTTTTTTTTTTTAATGTTCTATTTATTTTTGAGAAAGAGATAGAGACAGCATGAGCAGGGGAGGGTCAGAGAGAGGGAGACACAGAATCCGAAGCAGGCTCCAGGCTCTGAGCTAGCTGTCAGCACAGGGGCTCGAACGCGGGGCTCGAACCTATGAACCGTGAGATCATGACCTGAGCCGAAGTGAGATGCTTTACCAACTGAGCCACCCAGGCGCCCCACTCAGATTTGGTTTCTAATACCATTCGCCAATAACAGGAACCAGAGCTCTTTGGAGAAATGGCTGTTTTTGGATGGGGGCAGGACATACACAAGATTAACCTGAAGCATCCTGTAGTGCCAGAAAGTAATGAAGTGCCAAAGAGAGAGAGAGAGAGAGAGAGACGTGGGATTAGGTTCAAAGGGGTGCAGGGGCCAGCTGTAAGAGCTCCAGTGACCAAAGCTGGAACAATTTTGAACAACAAAGTGAATACAGTAGTATTTGATTATTACCCAAAGTATAAAATACGTATTCATGAGCAAATAATTAACTGAATAAATAAATTGGGGAGACGAGACAAAACTCCAGTGCAGAGACATTCCAAGTGATTTATGCGGACCCTTTGTCTTCAAGGAGGAATGTAGCTCCCCACTCCTTAAACATGGGCTGGGCAGAGTGACTTCCTTCCAAACAGTGCGGTCTGGAAACACTCCCTCAGCCAGGCGATCCGGGTTAGCGTGGACGGTGATAAGCAATACATATAGAACGCACCCTGGACACAATGTGATGAAAATGGCGTCCTCCCCCAAACCCGCAACCCCATTCCCACCTGGGACCAGACAAGTCCCAGCTGAGGGGCATTCTACAAAGTACTTGACAAGTACCAAGTATTCCTCAACACCGTCAGGATGATCGAAAGCAAGGGAAGTCTGAGAAACTGTCACAGCCAGGCAGAGCCTAGGGAGCCGCAACAACCAAATGTAATGTGGTGTCCTGGAAAAGAAAAAGGGCATTAGGTAAAACACACACACAAACAAAAAGCCCTAAGGAAACCTGGAGAAAATATGGATTATACTTTAATGATAATGTCGGCAGTATTGTAAGGCCAGTTAATAACAATGTATCAATATTGATTTATTCATCGTGACAAACGTCCCATCCCACCATAAGATGATAGTATTAGGGGAAATTGGGTGTGGAGAATAAGGGAACTTGGTCCTATCTTCACACTTTTCCTGCATTCTAAAATGAAAATTTTATTTAAAAAAATTGAAGACCTTGTCCTTGTGGTCGAGATGGGAGGAGCTGGGAGAGCGCCTTTGAGAAGGTTCCTAGGAAGTAGAGAAAGGACTTCGGGAATCAGTCAGGGTTGAGAAACAGCTTGGGAGGCAGGGCCAGGAGGAAGGTCTGTACATGCCCCAGCCTGAGAGGAGGCACCAGGGGAAGGATGCCTTCGGATGGGGTGTCTTGGAGCCCTGCCCTGATCTGGGAGGGCTTCTGGAGGAGGTGAGTAAGTAAGGAGTGATAGCCTGGCTCTTTGCCCTCTTAACCAGTTCCCAGCTGACCTTGTCATACCTCTGAGGCCAGCCCTACTCTTCACGGTGGGGAGTTAGAGTTCAGCTCTGAAATCAGACAAACTCTGACACCTAGTGGCTGTGTGACCTTGGATAAGGCTAACACCCTCTCTGAGCTTGAGAGTAGTCATCTATATATAATAAGTGGTGAGGAAATTTGTGTTCAAGCGTTGTTGTAAAGGTACACTGAGATAATGCCCAGGAGGGCCAAGACCTGGCACACACTGGAGACTTTATTGGTCCATGTGCTACAGTCCACTTGCCTTCCCTCTGACCTGCTCTGAGTAAGAGCTAACGGTCAACAGCTTCTCTTTCATTCCCAGGCTTCAGTCCTCCCTCTGGATGCCAAGTGCAAAGTGGCAGTTTTAAAACACAATCCCCCCTGGGCGCCTGGGGGGCTCAGTCGGTTAAGCGTCCGACTTCGGCTCAGGTCATGATCTCACGGTTCGTGGGTTCGAGCCCCGTGTTGGGTTCTGTGCGGACGGCTCAGAGCCTGGAGCCTGCTTCAGATTCTGTGTCTCCCTCCCTCTCTGACCCTCCCCTGCTCATGCTGTCTGTCTGTCTCTCTCTCTATCTCTCAGAAATAAAAATAAAAACATTAAAAATTTTTTTTTAAAAAACCTCCACAATCCCCAAATTCTGACACTCTTTTCACTTGGAGGTGAGATTTATACCCCTCTCCTCTTGAACCTTGGATGTTTGGCTGTTTCAGCCAATAGACCATTGTGAAAACAAGGCCATGCAGGTTTCTGGACCTAGGCTTTAAGATACTGTCAGTTTCCACTTCGGGGCTCTTGTAACTCTCCCTCTTGGAATCCAGCCACCATGCTGTGAGGAAGCCCGAGCCATAGTACATACATAGTGCACAGTCAGAGTAACCTCAACATCCAATAACTGGGCCTTCCTCCCCGAGAGTGAGTTGTGGTGTGGTGGTCTAGTAAGTGGACTCCGGAACCAGACTGCCCGGGTTCAAGTCCTGACTACCACATGCCAATTGTATGACTCTAGGCAAGTTACCTACTCTCTGTGCCTCAGTTATTTCATCTGTAAATTGGGGATAATAACAGTAGGTGTGGGAAGATTAAATAAGCGTAAAGCGCAAAGAGAAGCACCCGGCACAA
Source organism: Crocuta crocuta (assembly GCF_008692635.1). Lineage (NCBI taxonomy): Eukaryota > Metazoa > Chordata > Mammalia > Carnivora > Hyaenidae > Crocuta > Crocuta crocuta. Next base: position 9,659,942 of record NW_027551558.1, on the reverse strand, counting down.
TTCTGCCAACCCAAGGTGCCAGATCTCCTCCCCACTTTAGAGGTCTATTGTCTAAGGTCATTCTTGCCTGGCCACTTGGGTCCCCAGCCAGACTTCCCAGGTGCCACCAGCCTGCCCCTCTGGACTATGAATTATTGCTCTACTATTGCTCTGTCTATGTCTTGCTCACTTTAATGGCTGTCTAGGTTCCCCGATTCTTCCTATACCTTTCCAATTCTGACTGCCCGCTTACTTCCTTTTGGCTAGTCTGTTTAGGGAATAAGAAAGAGGTGTCAGATAGACGTATAGTCCCCTCCAACGCTGGGTGGTGTACTGATGGGGAGAGCCTTTAGTTCGTAAACTTCTCTGGGAAAAAGAAGTTTACCATCCACACATCTCATAGGAAGACATTGATTCGGTGCTGAAATAAGAGTCCAGGGAGAAAGGGACACAATATGAGTGAGTCTTACTTTGGCCAAGCCGGTTTTCACAAAGTCTTTCTCAGGAACTGCTTGATGGCAGGCGGCCGACTCCAGAGGAAGCTAAGGTTTCATCTTAATTAGATTTAGCCAGAGAGTCGTGAACATGTTCTAAGAGTCTTTCCCACATAAGTCTTCATGCAGGAAGACTTTGCAGAAGGCAGAAATGCTTTGCATCCAGGTGCCCCCCGCTGCCCCGGACTCACATTACATTAGCTCCTGGAGCCCCCTTTGCTGCAGGAATGCAGTAGCCTCTTCATTAGAGCTTTCCAGGCCAAGGTGGGTGCCGAGGGAAGGTTTGAAGTTTGCCTTGGGGTCCAGGGTACTTTCTTTGAAATTCCTTTGAGAAGGCCGCACTGCGGCCCCAGCCCGAAGAACAGCAAGCAGGGATTCAGTGAGCTGAATTTTCTAGCTTGTCCTATAGCCCTACTTCGGGATGATGGTGCATCCTCCAGCACCTCTCCACCGGGCCCTCTCTTGTGCCTTCAGTTCTACCGTTGTGCCTGGAAGAATGATCCACTCCTTCATGCTGGGAGAGTCGCGTTGATGAGGTCGACCTGCGGAAATAGAATCTGGAAGCCACAAAGGCCCCTCCACGGCCTCACGGGAGACAGAGAGCGGGGAAGACTGAGAGCCTGCACCAGATCGAGAGGCTCTGGGCACGTGATGGGGCACTGAGCACCCCCGCGGGGAGGATGGGCTCTCCTAGGTGGGCTCTGCCAGCTGCTGGGCAGGAAGCAAGAGGCTCCTGGCCTCCAGCAGACCTCCGGGGGGTCTGGCTTCCGGGAGAGACAGAAGCCCAACTGGGAGAGGTAGCTGTGAAGCCGTCTGCCAGAGCCCTACCTGGGGCTGCCTGCCCCCCAGGAGAAGTTGCCAAGGGTCCCACTTCTGGAGGCGATCAGGATGTGTTGAGGCGGGGGTACGTGTGGGAGAGCCCTGGGTCTGAGTCACACTCTGCCACTGATCATACTGATGACATCAGGCAAATCCTTTAACCTCTCAGAGTCCCATTTATTTTTATTTGTATTTTTAAAAAATATATATTTTGTTTAACATTTATTCATTTTTGAGAGAGACAGCATGAGCGGGGGAGGGGCAGAGAGAGAGGGGGAGAGACAGGACCCGAAGCAGGCTCCAGGCTCTGAGCTGTCAGCGCAGAGCCCATCGCGGGGCTCGAACTCATGAACCTTGAGATCATGACCTGAGCCGAAGTTGGACGCCCAACCGACTGAGCCACCCAGGCACCCCCGGGGTCCCGTTTATAAAACAGGGACAATATCGCATACCTGTGCATACACATTCTGCTGCCACCACCACCACTTTCCAGAGCAAAGTTTTTGGTTTTTTGGTTTTTTGTTTTTTTTGCTTGGAAAGTTCTCTGCTATGTCAATACGTTCTATGAGTCACCCAGAGGAACTAGTATAGGAGACGTTCCCCACATCTAATTGATCTCAGAGCCCTTTGTGGAGAGAGGAGCTAATGATCGATTCATTAGTTCTTGACCCCGGCTGGAGGCCTGGTCGAATGCTCCCTGGCAAGCTCGGCACTGAATGAAGACTCAGGCCTCTGTTTCTCTGGACCTCGCGTCCCTTAGTCTCTGCTGCCTTCGGGGCCCCTCCAGGGCCATGGTGGCCAGGCAAGCGCTGTGTGCTGCCCGGCCCTAACTCCTGCAGCTCTGCCAGGCTGGCACAGGCCGGGTCCCCCTCACAGGTCTGGTGTGCAGCTGGCCGGAGGCCCAGAATCTGTCAGCAGCTTCATTGAGATGCCGCCCCAGCTCTGCCCTAGTTCAGGATTTCAGAGCCTCAAGGCACACGCTCTGGCCTTTTCCTGCTTTCTCTCTCACCCTGGAAACAAGTCTCTGTTTCTAGGGGCCCAGGGATGGCGGTGGGCTTGTCCCCTGGGGGCTTCCCTCCCGGTGCTGGGGCTGTTGAGGCGGGGAGAAGCCCTGCAGATCCACGCCGTGAGGGGTGGGGGGCCGGGCAGGCCCACCCTGAACAAGGGGCCGTTTCTGAAAGGTACTGCCTCAGGGGGGGTACATTTTTAGTGGCTTGTCTCTCCTGGCGAGGGTGCTTGTTATACATGTGCACAGAAGCGTTAGAGGTGTAAGCGGTGGCCTGGTCTGCCGTCTGGCGGCTTGTGGGGTTCGGCTCCAGGACTCGGGCCCAGCCCCACCCCAAGATGAGGAGAGGAAGCAGCTTCTCTCAGACTCCGAGCCAGCCCAGCGCCCCCTGCCCAGCCCAGGAGGAGAGGACACAGCGGATGGCTGTGTGGAACCTCTCTCGGCCTCCCCGGGCACTTCCTGAGCCCACAATTGCTGTCACGGCCCCCTGTCAGTGATGTGTCTGTGGGAATAACCAGGGGAGGGCGAGCAACCGTGCTTAGTCTCCTTGTCTTTGAGACTCCATGACACTCTCTTTCCAGAAATACCCATGTACGTGCGTACCACAGCCAGCAGGAAATTCAGGGGGAGGTGGGGGTCTGTGACCCCCCTCCATTAGAGGCTCCTGCTCCAGAAGTCAGGGCGTCTGGCCTGGGGTCTGGCCCTGGCTCTGCTGCTCCCTCAAGCCCCCCTCCCTGGGCCTCCGTGGAGAAGGAGGCCTCTCTCATGTGGAGACCAGGATCTTGTGCTGCACAGACAGGACTGGAGGGAAATCAGCTGTGGTGAGTCTGTGGCCGGCACCCAGCTGACAGCCTGGGGGCTTCCCGCCAGTGCGGTGGCTGCTGTGGGTGTCCCGCCCGGATCCCTTTCCCCAGGGCCTGTGAGACTGGTGCTGCCAGCTTCTCTGGAGAATTGTGCCGGCCCAACCACCCCAGGTACCCCTCACTGGCACTCAGCCCCCAGCTCCGGCCTGCAGCCAATGACTGACCCAGGATGGGACGGGCCAGGCCAATGCGGCCATGCTCGTCCTGCTCCAGAAATCCTGTGGGATCTGTGTGATTGGGCAGGGCCTAGAGGCCACATCCTTGCTTTGGTTTCTTGCCCCTCCCCCACCCCCTTCCTGCTTCCCCCACTGCCCTGCTCCTGAGAACACTCCCTTTCAACCCTTTCCACAGGGGTCCCCATTTCCGGCTCTGCTTCCAGAAACCAAACAGGGGACAACACAGGCCCGGCCTGCAACAGCTCGGAGGGCCCCTGGTTCCAGGAGCGTGCGGCTGTGGGGCAGGAATGCAGCTGGTCAGGCGCGAGCTGTCCTTGACGGCTGGGGCGCTGGGGCTCGGAGCCAACAGCCGGAAGGGTGGGAAGCGCGGGAGCCTGAGCTGGGGGGCTCTAGTCCGGGCAGGGAGGCAGGCCACGGTTGGGGCTGCTCAGCCTGCCTTCTCTCTTCCCTTGGCTCCCACCCTGAGCCTGGCCTCTAAGAGCCACATGGTGTCCTGTCTTACAGCTGTGGCAACCGAGGCCAGTCACCTCTTCTTCAAGCCTTAGTCTCTAGGGAACCAAAGGCCTCTGCCAGGCTCCAGGACCTGTGTCCAGCTCTCTGTTCCCTGCAGATGCCCCAGTCTCCTGCCCTGGCAGAAGCTGGACCCTTGGCAGGAAAGAGCTGGGGGGGGGAAACTGAGCCCTGGGTCTCCCCCTGGCGTGGAGAAAGGGCTTGACTGTGTTGGAATGGCTGGAGCAGCCGGCCCATGCAGCTGACAGCTGGATTGTGAAGCTGGGGAAGTGGGCTTCCTGCGACCTTCCTTCCCCTTCCCTGTGGGGAGGAAGGGGAGGGTCTCAGAACTTCCCTCCCTTGTGCTGACTGCGGCTCCCTGGGTGGATGGGCAGGTGGGGCGGCGTTGAACTTGAAGGCGGGGGTACGGCAGGGGCGTTTGAGGCACTGTCGTTGGCCAAGCTGGGGACTTCTGGGGGCTCTTCCCATCACATCAGGTAAACCCTGCCTGATCTCTAGGAGGAGGGAAGGCCATTCTGGCCTCTTCCCCCAGGCCCCTATTCTGCTGCCTGCCTGAACATCGAGATACACCCTGGGCGTTTGGGGAAGGGAAAGGCTCAGAGAGAAGTCAGTGCCCAGCTGAAGGGCTGAGGAGGAAGAGGACATGCTGGGTGCTGTGCTCACCCACTGAAGTCCTCACGTTGGACATGGCCACACTAGCGCTCCTGGGCCAGCGTAGACGGTCACTTACGTGCTGCAGCTATTGCTTCCTGCGCTCAGCCTATGGGAGGCCACCCACACCAGCGGACATGCTGGCCCCAACGGCTGCTCTGATAAGCCTGGGTTCAGCTGGCGGAAGGAGGGTGGTGGCCCTGTGGGCCTGGCGGCCTGGCCCTGAGAGCTGTTTGCCATTGTGCTTCCAGTGTGTTTACCCCAAACCTTCCTTCCTCTCACTACCAGGAGTCTGGAAAGCCATGGGTCTCTGGGGTCCGGGAGGGGGTGGGGTGCATTTCAACCGGGAGTGACTTCTAGGTTCGTAGAAGCCTCGAAGCCACAGGCCCATGTGGTCAGCGTGAGGGGGAAACTGGTGCCACCCTTCTGGGGACAGCTTAGTGATGTGGGGCTCAAGCCCTGAAGACATGCGTACTTCTGACTCAACAGCCTACTTCTGGGAATCCGTCCTAAGGAAGTAATGGAAAGTTCACATGAGGCCTGCGCATCAGGACGCTTATCTCAGACTTGCTTAGAACCGATACCAGCCAGCGGGAGATTGGTACATTCACACAATGGAGAACCTGGCAGCTATTCACACAGTGATGGAATGGCCGGTAAGGCTGACACGAACACTCTGGCACATGTCTTGTGGCAGACATAAGCATGCCTTTCTCTTGGCTGTACACACCCGAGATGGGATGCTGGGTCAAAGGATATGTGTATGTACAACCTGAGGTGATGCTGCTAAACAGGGGTCGCCCCAACCTGTTCCTCCAGCTCCCCCACCGGTTCCTGGGAACCTCACTTGTCCCGCCTGCCATCTTCACTGACACTTAGTACCATCAGCCTGTTTCCTTTCGGCTCTTCTAGCAAATATGTAAAGCTGTTGTTGGTGGGGTCTTAATCTATGCTTCTAAATATATGCCAACAGAAAAGGGGATAACAAATTGTGGTATATTCATAAGGTAGAGATATACACAAGGGTGAAAAGAACTGAACTGACTCCTGCAACTGCATGGGTGAACCTCAAAAAACATGTTGAGTGAAAGAAGCCAAATACAAAAGGGTACATACCATATGATTCCATTCAGATGAAATTCCAAAACAGGCAAAATGAATCTAAGGTGATAGAGGTCAGAAAGGTGGCCTGTGGGAGTAAGGGATATTGACTAGGTTGGAGATGAGGGAACCTTCCGGAGTGCTGGAAATGTTCAATACCTTGGCCTAGGTAGTGGTTAAATGAGTGTATATGTACGTAAAATTTTATCAAGCTTAGTATCTTTGCTTTTGTTATATCTAACACATACTTATATTGAAAATTAAAGCAAAATATTTACAAAGAAAGGTAGAAAGGTAGAAAGGAAGAAAGGAAGAAAGGAAGAAAGGAAGGAAGGAAGGAAGGAAGAAAGAAAGAAAGAAAGAAAGAAAGAAAGAAAGAAAGAAAGAAAGAAAGAAACTGCATTGGTTAACCTGGAATGACATTCAAAATATATCAAGTGTAAAAAGCAGGTTGCAAAATTCTATGGACTTTTAGGGCTTCCCTCATCCATTTTTCCTTGGAGGGTCTAGTGAATCTCAGTTGAAGCTAACATAAAATGTGGGGGGTCATACAGAATAACAGTCTTCGCAAAGGGTTCAAAGCACATAGGAACCACTGTATAGAGAAGAGAAATAACTCAATTGTACATTGAGGAGGAAACCAAATATTATAATTTTCAGCACCATATTTTGAAAGACTGAAGAAGTGTTCTATGTCCAGAGGGCCATGATAAGGTGGAAAAATCTGTAGATTTATGAAATGGAAACAGTTAAAGAAATCTAGAGTTATTTCCTTCCCTCCCTCCCTCCTTCCTCCCTCCCCCCTCCCTCCCTCCTTCCTTCCTTCCTTCTCTTTCTTCTCCTCCTCCTCCTCCTCACCCCTAGGCAGCTCTAGCAGGGAAACTTATTTCTTGCTTACTTTTCTGTGGATGAGACTCTTGGCTGGAGGAAGAAGGATATAATTTAAACTCAGGCTGGGGTCCTGGTCCTGATGCTGCCCCCTCTTGGAAGGGTGACCTTGGGACAATCACTCGTCCTCTCTGAGTCATCGTTCCATCAACTGCAAAATGGGGACGATAATGCTTGCCATGCTAGGTTGCTGGCAAAATCAAGAAAGCAAAGGATTGGAAATGAGGTGATAAATTGCCAAAGGACTCCCACACCTCTAAAGCTGGATTGCCCTTGCCACGGTGAAGACACAGAACACCCTTCATGTCACGCAGCCCTGGATTGAAGTCCCGACTCCCACACTTACCGTGTGGTCCCAGGCATGGGGTTTAACCTTTCTGAGCCCTGGCGAGTTGGTCTTTAAAAGAGTAGTGGAGATGGTGTTGGACATAAAGTGGCTGTGGAGATGAAAGGAGATCATGTTTACGAAGAAAGTAGCATAGCACGTGCCTGGATAGAAGATAGGCTCGGAAAACAGAGCAGCAGCAAACAGAAACGCACAGACGACTCCTAGATCCTTCTTATCCTGTTATCGTTCCCCGCACGACAGCACTGAGTCCCTCAGGGTAGAAACTTGGAGCAGGTTGGACCCTCTCTGAGGACAGCAGCTCATGTCTCCCCTCGGGGGTGGGAGTGGAGGTGCCCATTCTTCACTCTGCCTGCCGCCACGTGGTCCTGGCTCTGCTGTGAGTCCTCTCGAGTTGCCATGCCTCATCCTGGTGAGGCTGGGTCCTGAGAGAGAAGACACCACCCATCAACTACTCCGTTAGGGTCAAGGCTCCTAAAGGACCAAGAATGCCCAGAGAGTCTCTGGAACCCAAATGCGGAGAGTCTGAACCAGGGTTTAAGACTCTGGGGTGGAGGTGTGTGTGGGGGGGCAGACTGGTCCAGTAGAGGGGCTCTGGACTTGCCCCAGGGGAGAGCAACAAGGAGCGGTGAGGTGGGAGGCCCCCAAGCAGGAAGCATCTCCAGGTCAGTGGCCAGTAGGAAGCTCCCTCAGCCACCCACTGCATAGCCAGCACTGTGGTATTCAGGGTAGAGGGCTGGACGAAATGACCGGCCCTCACCTCAGGGGAATCTCAGCCTTGGATGAGGACAGAGGGACAGACGTGCAATGTTAGGTGTTAACATTAGCGTGCCAGGTGGACCCCTGAGCCCTTTCCACACGCTGTCTCTCTGAATCGTCGTCACCAGCCTGGTTCTCAGACAGGGGCATGCCCACTGGAGGGATGGATGGGGTGGCTCAGCCAGGCTGGCCCGGGAGGGGAGGGCGGGGAAGCTGACCACAGGGAGTGGCCTCTTAACCAGTAGAGGGCCTGGCCTCCTGGCCTCCCGGCCTCCCTTCGAAGCTTGTTCTCCACAGCTATGCTGCCTCCCCACCCCGTTACCCTGGCCGCAAGCTGCCCGTCATCCCCTCTGTCTGGGCAATCTTCAAGGTGCTGTCTGTCTGTGCTGGGCTCCATGATTCCCAGACTCAACGGTCAGAGAGTTCCCCTCCCTCAGCTCCCATCCCTCACCCCTTTCACATACTTCCAAAGCTGAAAGACCTTGGAGCTGCCCTTTGCGCACAGACTAGAAAGCCGAAAAGTCAAGGGACTGGTCCAAGGTCACCCAGCTGGTCCTGGCTGAACCTGGAGACCCAGACTTGCCGGGCCCCCATCCCACGCTTTCCTCACCACATGCCTTCTGGGGCTGCGCATGAGGCCGATGGGGCTGAGCTCTGGGCAGCGGGTTCCGGGGTCCTTCCAGTCCCCAGGCTGAGCCAGGACACAAACAAGACCCGAGGCTTTTCCCACCAGTAAAGGCACGGGTTTTCCTGTTCCGCTTTCGATTGTTCTATTTTCTTCCTTCACCGTCTGCAATCATTTCGGCCTCTCCCGCTGTTGGATTTGCCCAGACCCCTGGTGGAGCGCCGTTGTGTGGTTTGTGATGGGGCGGGAGGGCCCGCGTGAGTGTGTGAGGAGAATGTGTGGTGGCACATCCGTCTGTGCAGGCATCTGTCTGTCTGGGTGTGATGTGACTCAAATGCTGAGGCTCACATGCCCCCCTCTCCCGCCCCATCTCCCGGCAGCTGTATCCCGCCCCCAGGGAAAGAATGTCCCTGGCAGCCGCCAGGCCCACCCTAGGCTGGAAGCATCAGCACAGGTGGGGGCACTTGGGTCCAACTGGCCCCGTGACAGGGCCGCCCAGGAGCGGCCTCCCCTCCAGGCGCCCCCATGAGTGCAGCCTGCGGCAGCTGTCGCCCTGAGGGACAGGAATGCCCTGAGAGAACGTGCCTGGAGAATAGGGAACCAGTCCACGGGAGCATTCCTGTGTCTGGCCTCGGGCCCCTTGCAGGGGAGTGGGGTTGGCCAGGGACCCCTGGAGGGCAGGGCTCTGTCACCCACGCATCCCTGGTGCCCCCTGAACAGATATGTCCTCAGCATCCACAGAGTGCCTGGAGCAGGGGCCTGGCCAAGGAGCTCTAAAGTGCGGCCAAGTGGAAGTTTCCACTGCGTTGGAACCTGCGTCGTCTGGGGGTGGGGGTGGGGGATCTCCTGGAGAAGAGGGCTGTGGGTGTGAGGAGTCCAAAGTCTGCTGCGCTAAGGGGCTAAAACCCAGACTCTCAAACAGCAGCCAGCAGGGCCCGATCAGGGTTGTGAGAAAAGCCTGGAAACACAGTTCTGGTGAGATAGAGCAAGGCACCTGTGTGCTTTGGGGAAGGCAGGGTGACACCTGCAACGGGTGATCAAAGATGGGCGGGAGGGGGTGTGGGGGAGGCTGGAAAGGGCAGTCTGGGCAGAGGCACAGCAATGGCCAATGTGTAGCCATTGGAAGGGGGCACCTCGGGCCTGTTGGTGGGACCCCATGGGAGGCCAGCACGTGCACGGACATCTGTTTGTGAGGTGCGGTGATTCGGGGGAGAGGCCCTAGGAGAGACCTAGTGGGACAAAAGGCTACAGGGAGGAGGGGGAGAACTGAGACGGGGGAGAGAAGGGAAGATGATATCCTTGAACTCTGGAAGGCCCTCCACTCTCTGCCTTGATCCTGAAGGCCAGAGGCCCAGGGGTGCTGTAACGGAGAGAGCAGAGACCCTCAGCCTGTCCCAGCGAGGGTGGACAGGGCTCGGGCTTAGAGAAACAGGCTCGGTGCATGTAGGGAAACCCAGGGCCGGCCTAGCCTCCCTCTGGCCCCTCTTCTTCAGCCCCCAGGGAGTCCCTTGCCCCTATACCAGCCACATCTGTGGAGCACAGAGCCGAGCAGAGGGCTCATTTTGCTATGAACAGTGCCGTGTGACCTCACGTGAGTCTCTCTTCCTCTTTGGGCCTCTGTTTCCTCATCTATGTACTCAGGGGCTTGGGCTCTGTGGGATCTCAAATAGCTCCCACCTGACTCGCCAGCCCTGATGAACTAACTGGTAAGTCTATTGTGGTGCCAAGTCCAGGCTGGGAGGGACAGATGCCTTGATCCATTAGTAATGTCTGCTGTGGCCTCCTGAAGCCAGTGGCGGTCTTCACTCCCATCATCGCTCTCGTGACATGTCATGTTCTAACGGGGCAGAGGAGGGAGGGGGCAGAACCAGCCTCCCATGAGAAGTGGCTCTCCCACTATGTGTGACAAATCTGTGTGTGTTCCCCCAGAGCACACATCTAGATGGAAGACAGACATCTCCAAGCATCTATGACTTGTCCGTGTATAGACAAGGGCAGAGCCAGTTTTGTGAGGAAGAAGAGAGAGGATAAACACCCCCAGATCTGAGTTCTGGGTCCATTTGTTTTTCCAGCACTTTTTAATGTTTATGTCTTTATTTTGAGAGAGAGAGGAAGAGAGTAGAGGAGGGACAGAGAGAGAGACAGAATCCCAAGCAAGCTATGTGCTGTCAGCACAGAGCCCGATGTGGGGCCTGAACTCACAAACCATGAGATCATGACCTGAGTTGAAACCAAGTCGTACATTTAACTGAATGAGCCACTCAGTGCCCTGTTTTTCTGACATTCTGATAAATTTGCACTCGGCTGCATTTATTTATAGCTAATAAAAAGCAGATTTTCATAGTTGTTGTGTTTGTTTTTGCTGTAACAGAAAAAATAATCCATGATTATTGTCAAGAAAAAAAAAAACAGACCAAGAGAAGTTGGTGAGTTATATAATTGGATTTAAATAGAAACTAAAATATTGAGGCACGCCTGAGTGGCTCAGTCGGTTAAATGTCCAACTTCGGCTCAGGTCAAGGTCTCGTGGTTCGTGAGTTTGAGCCCCACATCGGGCTCTGTGCTGACAGCTCAGAGCTGGAGACTGCTTCAGATTCTGTGTCTCCTCTCTGCCCCTTCCCTGCTCGTGCTCTGTCTCTTTCTTTCTCAAAAATAAACATTAAAAAAATTTTTTAATAAAAAAATAAATAAAAAGAAACTAAAATCTTGACAACTTTAATCAGAAAATGCAATATGTTGGTCAAATATGTGTGTAGGTTAATGTTTGTGTGCTTGTGAATGTGGTGTATGTGGACAGTGCATGTTGACACACAAGGTGCTTGTATGTTCGTGTGGGATAAATGAGGCATAAATATATTTGTGTATTGTGTGTGTGTGTGTGTGTGTGTGTGTTTGCGCGCATGCACTAGGTATGTCTGTAGAGCATAGAAGTGTATTTTTGTATCCTGTGTCAGTGGTGAGTGGGGATATATGCAGTGTGCATATTGAATATGGTAAAAATCAGAACAGGTGTATATGTGGGAAGGGTATGTGCACATCGTATATGTGTGCGTGACCTGTGACGTGCACATTCCGGGTAAGCACACGGCATTCTTGCTCCATGATGCACCGGCCTTGAGCAGGGCCGGGTGATGACGTGAAGTAACATCAAAGTTTGAAGTAGCTCCCTGCAGAGCCACAACAAAAACTGAGAGCCAAGAACCTGGAGTCTTTTTTGGTGCCTGCTCTTCCGAGAGGAAATCAGTCATTTCTGAGACCTATTTTACCTACTCTGAAGTGTGGACAAGCAGAAAAGTGACGGAGTCTAGGGGAAACCCAGATGCCAGCTCATGAAGGTGGGATTAAAAAGCTTACTTTTTGCAATGTCCAAGAAAAATTGCTCACCAAACTTCAGATTTTCTTCACCCCTTTAGCAAAGATGGAGAAAAGCTCTCAATGGCCTTTAACTGGGAAATTGAGTAATTTCCATGATGGATTTGGGGAACCCTTTTAAAAGAGTTTATCTGGGGGCACCTGGGTGGCTCAGTCGGTTAAGCCTCTGACTTTGGCTCAGGTCATGATCTCATGGCTCCACTTGTGAGTTCAAGACCTGTATCCGGCTCTGTGCTATCACCTCAGAGGCTGAAGCCTGCTTCAGATTCTGTGTCTCCCTCTCTCTCTGCCCCTCCCCTGCTCATGCTCCATCTCTAGCTTCTTCAAAAATAAATAAACATTAAAAAAAAAAAAAAGTTCATCTGTGGTAGCAAAAGGAGGGTTGACAGACATCTCGAGCTTTCTGCACAATTGTTGATAATAAGGGTTGGGTCCCCCAGCACACTGGAAGCCACAAAATGGGGCAAATCAATTTCTTTTGACTACCTTCAGGCAAACTGCCCAGAGGGTCTCATTTCCCCAGGCTAGAGAGTAGAATGGGGAGTGAAGACACTTGGCCCTGAGTCCTTGTAAAACTCAGGGCACCTTCTTATCAAGAAGGGTTATGGATTGAGCCCTTCCTGTTACACAGGCCTGTGGTGTGAGCCATGAAGCAATAGTCTTGAATGTTGTTGCAGAGTTGAAGGGAGAGTCCCGAGGGGCAAGGTCGTTCCTGGCACAGGGCCTGCTACCTAGTAGGTGTCCAGTAAATAGCTGTTGAATGAATGAGTGGTCCAGGAGGTGACCATCCAAGAGAAACAGACTGGTTTCCACCCACCGCCAAGCAGGGTTTCCAGGGCAGGGTTGGGGGCGGACGTGTCTGCCTGTCCAGCTGTTGGGTTTTCCCCTCCTCTTTTCCGGTCCCTCTCCCATAATCTCAGCTGGTTCCCACGCCCTGGCTCAGGGGCAGCTGCTGTCATTGTTTGCCTGTTATCAGGGCCCAGCCTCTGCCCGCCTAGACCTTTCACTGGACCAGGAAAAGGGGAAGGGGAAGGCAGAGCAGGGAGGGGAAGCTTCAGGGACTGATGAGGAAAGGAATCATATTTCCAAGGGGCTGATCCGGTGTAGGCTCAGGTGAGAAGCCAAGGTTCAGGAGGAGATAAGGGCATTCCCAAGGTTACACTGATGGTGATAGAATAATAATGATCATTGTAATCATGGTAATGGTAGTATCCACCATTATGGGGGGGGGGTGGAATAATACTTTGTGAACCATTAACTAGACTTTCCCCCAATACTTTCTTGCATCCCTTAGCTCTGCTCACTTCCTGTAGCTCGTTTGCTCTGAGGCACCCACAGAGTATTTGCATAACCCCTGGGGTTTCTGAGGGGACCTAGTGAGGCATCAGCCTCAGGACTCCAGCCTGGGCTTGACCATGCAACATTGGTTGCCTCAGGGAATAGTCCAAATTCTTGGATTTTGAGTTTCAAAAGCCAGACTGTAGAACTTCCAAAATAAAAAAAGTATCATTGAAATTTAACACTCAGTGGGATAGAAAGAGCTGAAAAAGGAGATCTGAGAGTTACCAAGAATGCAGCACAAAGAGGGAAATAAGTGGAAAACAGGGATGAGGGAGAGGTGTGGAGGACAGAATGCGAAGGTCCAACCTATGCCCAGTAGAATCCCAGGAAGAGAAACTGGAAAGAATGAAGGACAATATGCAGAGAGACAATGAATAAGAAATCTCTAGAACTGAAGACAGAGTGAGTTTTCATATAGCAGAATCACACCAGGCTCTGGAGCATATCACGGGGCAATTCCAGCTCCCAAAGAGAAGGCTTTCTGAGCCCCTTGTTCCCCAAATCCTTCTCTTCTGCCCTCTGACAGCCGTAACCACAGTGACTTTGCTTCTGCATTGGTACTGCTTCGTTTTGCCATTCTTTGGTGGGCAGATTTTGCCTCCTCCGTGAAAGTGGGAGCTTTCTGAGGGTAGGAGCCCTTCTCCTAACTCCAGTGCTGGGGAAGGGTGGCAAGACACCTGGTCAGAGATCTAATTAGACTCCTGTGCCCATAGTTTGACTCCTCCTATCTCAGTTTCTTCATCTGCAAAATGGAATTAAACTACCTGGACAGTGCATCCTGAGATTTACATGTGAGGTGATTTCCTCTCACACTGTGTTCCTGCTTTGTTTAATCTGTTGCATTAAAAAAATTTCTTTTAAGTTTATGTATTTTTAAAAATTTTTTTTTAATGTTTTATTTATTTCTAGGAGAGAGAGAGAGAGAGAGAGCGCGAGCAGGGGAGGGTCAGAGAGAGAGGGAGTCACAGACTGAAACAGGCTCCAGGCTCTGAGCTGGCAGTCAGCACAGAGCCCGACACGGGGCTCGAACCCACGAACCGCGAGATCATGACCTAAGCGAAAGTCGGACGCTTAACCGACTAAGCCACCCAGGCGCCCCTAAGTTTATGTATTTTTGAGAGAAAGACACAGAGTGCAAGTGAGGGAGGGGCAGAGAGAGAGGAAGACACAGAATCCGAAGCAGGCTCCAGGCTCTGAGCTATCAGCGCAGCTCAGAGGAGGGCTCAAACTCATGAACTGTGAGATCATCATGACCTGAGCCGAAGTTGGAGGCTTAACCTACTGAGCCGCCCAGGCGCCCCAAATCTATTGCATATTAATGTCACCACTTTTATTTCTAGACACCCCTCTCCCCAATTTGGTCTCTGCTTTTCTTTTTCTCCACATATTCATGAAGAGCCACAAAGTGTTGGCTCTCAAACTTAGTTTTAGCAGCAGAGGCCCTTCATCAAATAAAAGTATATTGTTGGAAACCCGATCCCAGCAGAATAAAGGAACTGCTGGTCGAACTGGGGTGGGTGGGGTGGGATGGAGACCCGGAGTCCAGCTGACTCATTTCCCCAGTTCCCCTCACACCACCCTTGTGGCACCACAGGGGAACAAAGTTAGAAAGCCACCCATCCAAAGCTTTAATACAGCATTCCCCAAAATGTGTTTCTGAAGTCCCATGAAAAAGGGGTTCGGTGGTTGAATACACTTGAGAAACACCGGACTAACCTAAGTGAATTGAGTGTCTTCAGGATTTCCAGGAGGATTTAATATCTACATTGTGCGCCAGGAATCCTAACGAAGGTAGCTGATTCGTTAAGTTCCGCAAAACTATCTGTTCTATCAGGGATTATCCCTGTAGGTTGGAGCTGTGCAGAGCACACTAGGAAAATGCTATATGGAAGAAGAAGAAGAAGAATTTTTTTCTACGTGTCCCCCTTACGATCTACAGGGCTAGACATTGAAATGGGGGGAGCAATAATTACTCTGCATTGAGTATGAGCGTTAGTCTATTGTGACTCCCACATTTAAAAAAGGCCTGTGGGAAGACCAGCGTTTCCCAGGCCTTCTTTCTTCCCGTCTCAGTTCTGCAACCACAAACACAGCCTGGCTGGGCACGGACATGGTGAGCTCCGGATCCACTGGTCAGTTCCTCTGACACCTCGCACTCGGGCCCACCTTCGTCCCAGGGTTGAGCAGGTCCTTTGGCCCAGGCGGGAGGCCCCAGAGCGCCAGCCTGGCCCGTGAGAGCTCTGGGAAACCTGGTTCCCACTTGCCCACCCCCTTCCTGGCAGCCCAAGAGGCTGCCCGGGCTTTTCTTTCCTCTTCTTACTGGCAGGAAGAATTTCTGGAAGTGCGGCTGGGCCAGCGACAATGAGGCAGGATGCCCGTCCCCCCTTACCAGGCTGGCCTTGCCGGCAGAGCCCTCTGGGCCTCCCAGGGCTGGGGCTCACAGAGGTAACCCTCCCTGCCTGCCCTTCCCCACCTCAGGCTCCAGGAACAGCACAGGCCCCCGCACAGGGGTAGAAAGCAGGCAGGCGCCCTGGATCTTCTCTCCAGAGGCCAAATCCCATGGGGGGGAAGGGTGGGGCCTCTGTCTGGTCTCTTGCCCACAGCTTTTCCTTCTTCCTTTCACACCTTGAACAGACAGCGAGGGGAGGGGAACCCCACTGGGTGCTCTGATGCAACAGTGAATGAGGCAGATCTGTCTCTGGGGGTCTAGAGTGGGGTCAGGTGGTCTGACATGCAACTCAAGAATGTCAACAAAACGTCGTAGGGCTTTGACAGACTCGAAGGCTGAAGCATTTAATCCAGACTGGGGATTAAGGGACGCCTTCCTCATGGGACGCCGTTCATTAAGCCACTTTCCCAGCTTCAGAGCTGAGGATACACGAGGAGCTGAGACCCAGTCCTTGCTTTCAAGGACTTTCCTCTCCTTGTCGCTCTGCTTCTCTGGTCTTTCCGTCTGTTCCTTGTTTGCCTGGTTGGCACCCTCTCCACCCTTCTGTCTTCAGCCCCGCCTCTCCCTGACTCCCGGCTTTGCTCTGCAGAACTGCTATTCCCAGGGCAGGTCAGTCAATGCTAGAGGCTCAGACGACCCCTCCCCCACAGCGCCCTGGCCTGACTCTCAGTGCCCCCCGCCCCCCCACCCCAGGGGCCGGGGACCTCAGGACAGCTCTACCACCACCCACCCCTGAGGACAGCTAGCTTACTTTGTTTCTCTCCTTCGTGCCTTTGTTACCATGGCCACAGCCACATCACTCAGCCATCCTTCCTTGGGGGAAGTTGGGCAGGAATTCTTGTACTTTAAAAAGTTGCTATTGTCTGAGGGGAAGCAGCCAGAAAAAGAGACTTGTTATCTGTGGACTGGACTTGGCTTTCCCTCATTAACTAATGGGCTTTTCCAAAGAAAGTATTCGGGGGCCGGGGGTGGGGAGCGTCCAGAGGAAGGAGGCAGGGCCTGAATGTCCGTCCTTACCTTACATGCAGCGTTCCCTGATGCCAAAGCCATGTGCCTCAGCTTGGGCTCCTCGAGGGGAGGAGCCCTGCCGCTACCACCGGGCTGGAGTGTGATGGAGCAGAGACCCCGAGCAGGCCCTAGGAGCCCAAGGAAGCTCCCAGGATGTTGTAGGGACCAGGCTTCCTCAGGGCTTGCTGGCAATCCCCTCAACCCTGTTATTCTCCAACTCCCTCCAACCCCACATCGATCCTCACCTTTGCTCGGGCCATTCCCTGAGCCTAGGGCACCTTTCCATTGCTCCACTTAACCGTCTTCCCCATCCTTCCTGGCCTAGGACTGCCCCTGCCTCCCAGCAGCCTGCCCGGGCTGCCTCACCCCAGGCTGCCCTCTCCTCCCTCTTCCCTGCCCCGCAGTCCCTCCATGGCCATGTGCCTGTCACTTCATGGGGACTGACACCTCCACGCTCAGCCCCACACAAACACGGCAGCTGGGGGAGGAGGGCCAGGGTGGCAGGATGATGGATGAGGCTGTAGTGGCTCCCTTCCCTGCTGCGGCTGTGGTTAGGAGATCTCCCCTCGAAGAAGCCTGATATTTTCCAGGAATTTCCTGAGGGGAGGGGACCGAGCATTCTGGAATGAGAGCCAGCTGTGGAGTTGAGGCCTGAGGGTGAGGAGCAGGGCTCTGGGCTTCCTGGCTGAGTCAGCAGACCATCCCCAGGTAATTTATGGGCTGAGTCAGGGCTGGGGGCCACGGAGGTGGGGAAGGA